>NW_017677896.1:2773-26216 GCF_001879085.1 Nicotiana attenuata
GGCAACTGCAAATCGAAAATACTCCTGAAATTCTGCCTATGAAAGGCAGTGCATTCTGCCTTGAAGGAGGAGGGTTTTTCAACTCCAAAATTTCTTTCCCAAAATTTCCTCTCCAATTTCAGATCTGATTTGAAATTCAAACCTTCAAAAATCCAAAAACAATAGAAATCTAATAGAAAAATCCCCAAAATTACTGTTACATTAGTGTTACTTAGGTCATTTTCAGATTCGATCATTGAATTCAATTCTCTAGCTCATATAGGATGAAAGCTACTTGAATTTCCTTGTGTTTTGTTCAATATTTGAGGATTGAAGACAGTTTGAGTCATCTAGGCAGTGGATTTGGGAGATTAGAGTCAACTGTGATCTTAGTTTGAGTGTTTTACTTTCCTGTGTTCATTTCTGGGTATTCGAGCTGGTTTTGGATTGCTTCAGTGATAGAAATTGTTGTTGTGTTTGATCTATCGCTGGAGTTTCAAATCTGTTCCTGAATTTGCTGTGTCAACTGATTTATTACTGAATTTTGAACTTATTCCTGGGTTGCTGCTGAGAACTGTTACTGCTGCTGATCTTTTCTTCTTCTTATTGATCATTGACTTCCAGGTACACGCTTGAATCTACTCTGCTGTAACTTTGAGCTTGAAATGGAATACAATTACTCACCTATTTGATCCTGAAATATGCTGCCTGGACTGTGGGGTGTTGGTAGTTAAATAGGCGTTAAATTTAATTGTACAGCATAGTTTAGAATCGATTTGTATGTGTATAAATCTGGACTGTATAATTAAGACTGGATCAGACTGCTTTTCGATACTGTTTAGACATTTGAAATTGATTGTAGTTCATGTTCTCAATATCTGAATACTGCATATAAAGGTTAAGAACTAGAAGTCCTGAATATGAGCCTGTTTTATTGTAAAACTGCAGCCCCGTTGTATTAATTCGAATAGGCCTGTTAATATTAAGCCAGGGTATTTGCACTACTCATGCTGAGCTTACACAATTCTAACAGTCTGTTGTAATTGATGGCCACTCTAGTGTACCAGTCACGTGCATTGCATTTAACATGCAATTTGATGCTTCCTCTGGTGTGATTTTTCACTGTTAGTGACATCTAGGAACGCACCAGTAGGCAAATAAATAAGTATACTTCGTTCTTCCTTGTATAAATCATTGAATACAATTAAAATAGCCTGAAGTAACTCAGCAGATTTACATTTGTCGATTTGAGGTTCTGATTGGTTTGGCATAGGCCCAGGCCCAGTTTTGACTCCATTCTCGTTTGGGCCTGGACCAAGGCATTTGATGGACCAGTTGAAAGCGTGCAGACCTGAGTGTATTTTCCCCTCGTTGGGCTTATCTTAGAGCCCAATAGCTGGACTGTGATGCATAATTACCACTTAGCCCAATAATGAATTAAGTAGGACTTTTCCCTCCATTACTAGAGACAAGTAAATAGAGAACCATAGTTGTTTTTAGGTTTGCCTTTAAATAATAAATGAGATGAGCCTCGCCAAGCAAAATACACAAATTACGAGGCCCTCAATAAATATTTTATTAATCTTTAGACTCCGGGACGAGCCGTTTAGCGAATTTCACGGTTTTCCCCAAAGATGATAACGCGTAGTTGCTGTAGGCGCGTATTTTAATAATATTACTTTCCTAAACTCGGGTGCACATTTTTGTGACCCAAATCCAAATCTCAACGAAGTCGAAATGTGTTAACAATCACGGGTGCACTGGTGCGACGTGATTCGAGATGCGTTTTCACGACGTTGCAATTCTTATTAAAAATAAAAGTAAAAGCGTTTGACTGATAAAAGCACATAAGCTAGAACATGTTCTGAAATCAGATAAAATCAAATACAACAGTTGAGCGACCGTGCTAGAACCACGGAACCCGGGAATGCCTAACACCTTCTCCCGGGTTAACAAGAACTCCTTACTTGGATTTTTGGTTCGCGGACTGTTAACAGAGTCATAATTTCCTCGGATCGGGATTCAACCGGTGACTTGGGACACCATTAATCTCCCAAGTGGCGACTCTGAATGTTAATAATAAATCCCGTTCCGAATGTCCTTTAATTGGAAAAACTCCTTTACACCCTTGTGGGTGTAGAAAAAAGGGGGTGTGACAGCTCTGGCGACTCTGCTGGGGACAAGAACCCAGAACTTTGGTTCGGGGTTCAGAATTCGAGCTTAGATATATTGTTGTATTTGGCTTTATCTGATTTTTCTACATGTTTCATGCTAAATGTGCAAAATGTTGCTTTTTACCACTTTGATATTATTTGGATTGTATATAAACTGTGGCGAAACCCTTCTCTTCTCACCTTCGGGGATGTGCTCACTGGTGGAGACTCCCTATTCTGTTAGTGTCAATACCCTGAAATGAGAAAGAGGCCGGACAAGTTACTAAGCCGGATGGCCTTTTGGTTCCCGGTACGTAGCCCCCTCCTCGACTCGAGTTGTCCGCTCGGGTACACAGTCTAGAACACATACCCAGGTTTTGAACCTAGAAGAACTTGACTTCATGCCGGATCCCTAGTAGGAACGCTTATCTGCATCACGTGCATTTTGACTTAGGGGACTCAACACAGGGGTTGGGTCCGTCTAGGACAGGTGTACCCGGAATAATGGACCATCCTGCTGCATCCTACTTGTGCATTTATCTGTTTGGGACCCGCATGCTGACCGGCTTTGAATATCTGGGGAAAATTGGGAAAAACCAAAAGACAAAAATAGCAGTGTAGAGAGTTAATTTCCTATATTAGAAAAACCAATGTCCAAGTAGTGCCGAAATGCTGCCGAATTTTTGAGAAAATGAAAAAAAAAAAAGTTCTTTAGTTCGCTAATGGAAAAGAAAAACAAAAAGAGTTTTATTTTCAAATTAGTTTATTTGCCACTAAAAAAGAAAATATAAAAAAAAAAGAGTCTTGTTTTCAGAAGTAGCGTATTTGCCAAAACAAAAAAAAATGAAGAAGAAAAACAAAAAGAGTTTAGTTTTCGGAAATAGTTAGTTTTATTTGCCTGAACTACGCTGGTTTGATTCTCACCGGGTGTGAGATACGTAGGCAACCCTCATCGGGTCCAACCTCCCATTTTCAAAATAGCCAAAAATGCCAAATTTTTTAATTTCGTCATGAATAAGTCGGGTGCCGCCATTCTTGTTTAAACTAAGCCGAATGTCCCCAAAAGGACGCCGGAAGGCTGTTTTGCAAGAACAGCCACCCTGAGTCAGTTCAACGGTTAACAGACACAGCCTTAAAATCTTCTCCCCGGAGTGCTGAAAGGCCGTAACTGCAAAACCGACCGTTTGTTTTAAAATTGGAAATTTGAACAAAAATAGTGTCATTTTTTCCTTTTAGGTCAAAATAAGTGATTAAAATCATCTTAATAAATGTGCAGGATGAGCACGATTCAAAATAAGGGGAACTTGCATATAGGCCCGCGGCGAGACTGAATGATGTCCCGCGGGCGCCAGGAGCTTTAATGTATTCATGATTGTCTTCTGAGTCTGTATTTCCTTTTTACTGGAGTCTGTAAAAGTCAGTCAGTTGATTAAGTCTGTATTTTCGTTTAAAGTAGAATAGGGATGATGGAGTCTGTAGTTCTTTTCTGCATTAGAGTCTGTTAGTTGTTTAATCTGTCAGTTTTGAGTCTTTGTAATCGACGTATTTTCTATCAATAAAATTGAAAATCCCAAAAAATATTTTGCTTCTACTTTACATTTATTCTGCAAGAACTACGCTCGGTCTGATTCACGCGGGGTCGTGATACGTAGGCAATCTCCATAGGATTCGACCATAACCAAAAGAAAAAAAACGAGAAAAGAGAGGAAAAACCACAAAAGGCAAAAAGAAAAAAATCGGGAAAACAAAACTCAAGAAAGGAAGGGAATAGGAACGAGAGAGGACAAAGGCAAGAGTAAAGCAAAAAGAAGGAAAAAGAAGAAAAACAAAGGAAGAAAAGTTTGCAATTGGAAATAAGGAAAAGCCGGGATGACGCATGCGCCCGATCAAAAGCTGTTACCAATGTGTTAAATGCCCTAACGCTAACGTGATGGTTTCATTTTGCCATATCATTTCAGACAGGTGGTTGGTTTGTGGTTTTAAAAGTAACTTTTCCCTGCAACACAAAGGCAAAAGGCAATGGCAGAGAACAACAGAACTGAGTTGCTTGATACCGATGTTCGACAACAGTTGGTGGAACCGGATAATGGGTTGGTTGAAGAGGTGCGGATGCTGAGACAACACATGACAAACATGTATCAAGCTTGGATGACTGGAAAGGCGCCACCCCCGCCACCACCAATTTTCCCGGACGCTACCCAAACTCCCAACACAATGCCGGATGATCCTCCATATTCTCTAGATACATCCGCTTATCACGCTCGCCCCAACTACCCTAGTAGCTCCATCGCTCATCCTTCAGTCACTTTTCCCCAATATTGCCCTCCTGTCATATCCGTTACCCCAGACAATGAACATCCACTCGACGCACGTAATGCCCGATTTCACCCTTCAGAGGTTGCCCAGAAGGTCCTTGATCCATACAAGAAGAGCTCCCAGGACGAGCAGATTCATGGTAGAAATGAAAGGGTTACGGGAAGAACAGGGCGAGAAGAGGTACCCAGGAAATTGACAAGCACAGAGCTGTCCTTAAGGGACAAGCGAAGAGTGGAAGGCCAGGGTAGCATGACTTGCAAGGGACTGATTGTGCCACATGACACCCGCCTGCCCGCAGGATTCAAAGTACCAAACTTCAACTTGTATGATGGGCGTGGAGATCCGGTAGCCCACCTAAGGGGTCTATTGCAACAAAATGAGGATTGTTGGAGAGAAAGATGACGTGATGATGGCATATTTCAGTGAAAGCCTAACTGGGGCAGCTTTGGACTGGCATGGTCGTCAAAATGTCGATGAGTGGCTTGCATTGGGTGATATGGCTCAAGACTTTGTCCGATACTTTCAATGCAAATCAAGTGTTACCCCAGACCGCACCTCGCTATCTAAGATGGAAAAGAGGCCGGAGGAAAGCTTTAATGTATTTGGGCTCAAATGGAGGGAGCAAGCTGCTCGAGTCAGTCCCTCAATCAGCGAAGAAGAAATGGTTAAGCTTTTTCTACAGGCCCAGGGACCCACCTACTACAGTCATTTGATCCCGGCCCTGGGTAAGCCTTTCAATGATGTGTTAAAAATGGGGGAGCTAGTGGAAGAAGGAATCAAGTCAGGCAAAATCGTGAGTCGTTCGGAAGCCATTCAGAACGTACCAATAAGCTTGGTTGAAAGAAAGAAGAACAGAAAAGACGATCCAATAGGTTTTCCTGATCAACATTTCCAGCCTCGACATCGTCCCTGTGGTTATCCTTGTGCATTAGATGATCCTCCCCGACGCCACTTCTCTCCACAGAAATCCCAAAGTCGCACATCATATCCTCAGTACCCAGCTCCTCAAAATGCCCATCTACCCCCGTAAGCTTACCAAAAACACCCCGGATCAGGTTTTCGACCCAATCCAGCGTTTAAGAATGAGAGGTTACGGAAGAAGAAGACCTTCATTCCATTGGGAGAATCATATGCCAGTCTGTTCCAGAGGCTAAGGACATTGGACATGTTGAAGCCGATTCAGATAAAAATGTCGAACCCTCTCCCAAAGAAGTTTGATCCTTCTCAAAAGTGCGCATATTGATCAGGTGCCCCGGGGCACGACAAAGAGAAATGTTGGAATCTGAAGAATGCAATTCAAAAGCTTATTGATGCAGGCGACATCGTCGTGCAAAATCCAGATGCAACAAACACTGGCCAAGATCCATCTCCTGTGCACAATGAGACGCATATGGTGGGTATGATTGATTGTGAGAATGAGCCGGCAGAAGAAACCCAGAAGCAGTTTGCTCAGAACAACGTGATGAAGTCTTGTGAAAATTCCAGCAATCTTGGTGTGAAATTCAGTAGCTAAGACGATGTACTTGGTAATTTGGAGGACGCTCCATCTCTTGGAGTTTTGGTGGTTTATTTTGTTGTCATTTCCGTTGTCCGGGTTATTTCAGGGTTGTAATTCGGATATTGTCTTGTGACTCAAACCCTTCTATCCTTTCATTTTGTCTTGTTTGTCTCGTCGTAGTAGCTTGTGTAGTGCTGTTTAGGTTTGTTCAAGGGTTGTAACTCTAGTCTAGTTTGCTTGTTTCGTTGTTTAAACCCTTTCACCGTCAGTCTAATGCAATTCTCTGTTTCTCGCCATTTCTAGTCATTTTATCTGGTTCCTTTCTCCTTTTGCAATTCTTTTCATGCTGGCTCTGGTGACATGACATGCACGCATAATTCTCAGCCTGGTTTTAAAAGTCAGTTTAGTAATGTAACAATAAAACAATGTTGAAGATGTAAGGACAGTCAAGGGATTTTGAAATCTCTTCGAGCCCAAATTGTGTGAAACTGGGTCAGATAGAACATAAAGAAATACTGTTGAAATGCATCATGCCACATCGGTTTGAGACCAAAGGCAAGTTTTCCCCCGAATCTGCAGGGGCCGCTCGTGGTACCGAGAATGTTGTCCAAATGGTTCTGGGTAATTGACAAATGCAGAAGGCAAATGTGTGGATATGGTTAGTAATTCTGGTGCAATAAAAAAGGTTACCTATGTTTTCCTCAGTTTGTTTAATTGCGCAGTTTGTACTTGGCATGTTTTGGAGATTGAAATGACGAAGGCATTTTGTTCTGCTATCCAAACACTTTATCCTTTGTTACCCCTTTGAGCGTCGGTTATTTTCTTGCATACCCCTCTTTCGGAATCAATAATAAAACTCGTAAGCCCGAGCGGGGAAAGAAAATGGAGAAACAAGAGAAAAACAGTGAAAAAGGAAAAAAGAAAAGAAAAGAAAAAAAAGAAGAGAAAGGAAGAGAAAAGGGAAAAGAAAGGGAAAAGAAAAAAAAAAAAGAAGAAAAAGAATAGGGAATAAAAACAGAAAAAAAAAAAGAGAGAAAAGCAAAAGAAAAGAAAAGAAAAGAAAAGGAAAAGAAAAGAAATGAAAGGAAAGGAAAGAAAAGTGGAAGAAAAGGAAAGATCGCAACAATGAACGTAGTTTTATAGCCTGAACTACGTTTGACTTGATCCCGAAAGGGTACGTAGGCAGTCTCTCTCTGAGGTTCAGTCACACCAAAATAAAATTCCAAAAGTCCCCAAGGAAGAAACTGGGGCAGAAGTTGTGGTTGTTGTGAGAAATCGGATTCCGAAAGTCGTAAATTTGAACCCATGTTGAATTGTTTTGAGCCTTTGATACCCTTTCTTTCTAACCCTATCCCAAAGCCCACATTACGGTCCAAAGAAAGACCTTCCGATCAGTCTTCAAGAAGTGCCAAGACGAGCAAGCAGAAGTGATTCATGTCAGGGGCAACACTCCGATACAAGCAAAAAATAAAATAATAAGGAAAATGAGAGAGTCTTATTGGTGAAAACCCTCACGGGCACCATAAGGCAAAGTGAGTTGAGAGAAATTAAAAATGAGAGAGTCTTATTGGTGAAAACCTTCACGGGCACCTTGAGGCGACTGTAAGTTGAGAGAAAGAACGAAATGAGAGAGGCTTGATGGTGAAAACCCTTCGGGCACTACAAGTCGAATAAGGATTGTGAATCAGATTGGATAAGCGGAGCATTGAAGCCCAATTTCATGGTGAAAAGGTACAACAAGAGCTGAACATCAGATTTTGCTTGACAAAATATCTACAGGTGCATGTCAAGGTCATTAGAGCCGGTACCCACATCCGATAGGTTTCTACTTTGTAGTTTTTTTTGTTAGGAATCATCTCTTTCCGTTGTCATCTACTCTGTCCCTTTTGTCTTGTTTATTTCCTCTTCCTGAGTCTATTGGGTCAATACAAGTGAGAAATGACTTCAAAATTTGCCACCAGCTTTCCAATTGCACAAAACGGGATCTGGTTAACACATTAAAGCGTCATAAGTTAGGAAAGAACAGCAAGCACACTGAGTTGGCAACAATCAACATGTTTGGGATCCTTGTGAAATGCAAAGACTTGGTATATGTCAATTCATGCAACAAATGAAGGGTTAGGGTGAAAAGATCAAAGGTATTCCTTGTGATAAGCTTGATAAAAGGGTGTTAAACCAGTGACGAGCAAGACCTTCCAAGCAGAAGTTAAAGTTATCATGGCAAATGGGGGAGCTATAAACCTCAAGGACCGGACCAGGGGTTTAAGTCAAGAAAGAACAACATACACTTTGAGTGGGTGGCAATTGACGTGCTTTGGGATGCGTATGAAATTCAAGGGTTTGGTACATATCAATTCATGAACAATGAAACAAGATGGAGGGTGTTTGGTGAACGGATCAGAGATATTTTCTGTGGTAAGATTGACGAAAAGGTGGTTGAACAGTGACAAGCAGGGTCTTCAAGTGGAAATCAAAGTTATCAGGGCGAGTGAAGGAACAATAGACCTCGAGGCCAAGGCCAGTGATTTAAATCAGGAAAGAACAACATGCACGATGAGTTGGTAACAATCAATATGCTTTGGAAGTTCATGTGAAACACAAAGGCTTCATCCCCAGCAAACCTTTGGGATTCATGTGAAACACAAAGGTTTGGTAAATGTCGGTACGAGCGGTGCAACAGATAAAGGGTGTTGGGTGTGAATGGAGAAGAGGCATTTTCAATGGTAAAAATGACAGAAGAAAGGGGTTAGTCACCAAACAGGCAAGGTCTTCAAATGGAATCGGCGATCATGGGAAGAAAAGGAGCTATCACCCTCAAAGTGCAAGGCCACAAACCAACCACCAAATTTTTTAAACTGACAAGATTTTTCTTTGATTGAAACAGGGGCAGAAATTTTTCGTTGGTTTCGGAGAAACCCTCCTTAAGGAAAAAGCAAGGACCAAAACAGGTATGACTGGAAACTCTCAGGACCCTCCTGGAAAATGGGACTTAGTTTAAATTTCAAAACAATCATGAGTAGCATAATGTAGCATAAATAGGAGTATAAGTTGGTGTCAAAGTTTGCACGTTTAAGATAGGATTCAATTAGGAGTTTTCAGGACCCTCCTGGATAATGGGACATAGCTTTAAAGTTTGTTTAGATAACAAGATATAGTGGGAGTCGTACTTTCAGTAGATATAACTTAGGTTAAAACTATCTTTTAACTAGAATTTGGCAGGACTCACCTAGATAATAGGGAGTAGTTTAAGACCTTTTAGACAACAAATGTAGTGGGGGTAATACCTCTAGAGGATATAACTTAGGTTCATAATTATTAGAAATTGTGAGGACCTCCCTGGATAACAGGACTTAGCTTTCAAATGCTTATAATAGTTGGTAGAATAATTCAGTTTAACACTTACCCGTGTACCCAGCTACCAAACTGGGGCAGAAAGTTTTTTTTTTGTTTCGTTTATTTTGTTGCAGTCAGGAGCCCACCTGGAGAACAAGGGAAGTACCCAATCACCAAACTGGGGCAGAATATTTTCTTTGTTTATTTTGTTGCAGTCAGGAGCCCACCTGGAGAACAAGGGAATACTTTTCAAGCTTCAGCAATCAGGAGCCCGCCTGGAGAACAAGGGAATACTTTTCAAGTTTCAGCAGTCAGGAGCCCACCTGGAGAACAAGGGAAGTGCAATTCAAATTTAGCTTTTAATTTTTAATATTTGATAACATGCTGTACCCAGTTACCAAACAGGGGCAGAAAATTTTCTTTGTTTGTTTTGCAGTAGTCAGGAGCCCACCTGAAGAACAAGGGAATACTTTTCAAGCTTCAGCAATCAGGAGCCCACCTGGAGANCTAGTCTAGTTTGCTTGTTTCGTTGTTTAAAGCCTTTCACCGTCAGTCTAATGCAATTCTCTGTTTCCCGCCATTTCTAGTTATTTTATCTGGTTCCTTTCTCCTTTTGCAATTCTCTTCATGATGGTTCTAGTGACATGACATGCACGCATAATTCTCAGCCTGGTTTTATAAGTCAGTTTGGTAATGATGCAATAAAACAATGTTAAAGATGTAAGGACAGTCGAGGGATTTTGAAATCTCTTCAAACCCATATCAAGTGAAACTGCGGGGCAGATTGAACATAAATACTGTTAAAATGCATCATGCCGCATCGGTTTGAAGCCAAGGCAAGAGTGCCCCAGATCTACAGGGACCGATCGTGGTACCAGGATTGTTGTCTAATGGTGTTGGGTAATTGACAAATACAAAAGGCAAATATGTGAATATGGTTAGTAATTCTGGTGCAATCAAAAGATGTTGTGTGTTTTCCTTAGCTTGTTTAACTGCGCAGTTTGTACTTGGTATCTTTTGAAGATTGGAATGACGAAGGCATTTTTATTCTGCTATCCAAACACTTTGTCCTTTGTTACCCCTTTGAGCCTCGATTATTTTCTTGCATACCCCTCTTTCGGAATCAGTAATCAGACTCGCAAGTTCGAATGGGGAAGTAAATGGAGAAACAAGAGAAAAGCAGTGAAAAAAAAAAGAAAAGAAAACAAAGGAAGAGAAAAGAAAAGAAAAGCAAAAGGGGAAAGAAAAGAAAAGAAGAGAAGAGAAAAGAAAAAGTGAAAAGAGAAAAGAGAAGAGAAGGAAAAGAAAAGAATGAAAAGAAAGGAAAAGAAAAGCGGAAGAAAGATCGCAACAATCAAAGTAGTCGCCTGAACTACGTTTGACTTGATCCCGAAAGGGTACGTAGGCAGCCTCTCTCTGAGGTTCAGTCACACCGAAATAAAAGTCCAAAGTCCCCAAGGAGGAAACTGGGGCAGAAGTTGTGGTTGTTGTGGGAAATCTGATTCCGAAAGTTGTAATTTTGAACCCATGTTGAATTGTTTTGAGCCTTTGATACCCTTTCTTTCTAACCCTATCCAAAAGCCCACATTACGGTCCAAAGGAAGACCTTCTGATCAGTCTTCGAGAGATGCCGAGTCAAGCGAGTAGAGGTGAATCATATCAGGGGCAACACGCCGGTCCAAACAAGGGAAACGAAGAATGAGAGAGTCTTGATGAGAAATGCCCTCACAGGTACCGCGAGGCGATGCAAGCTGAGAGAAATCAAAAATGAGAGAGTCTTATTGGTGAAAACCTTCACGGGCACCATAAGGCGACGGTGAGATGAGAGAAAAACCCAAAATGAGAGAGGCTTGATAGTGAAAACCCTTCGGGCACTACAAGTCGAATAAGGATTGTGAATCGGATCGGGCAAGCGGAGCATTGAAGCCCAGTTTCACGGCAAAAGGTACAACCAGAGCTGAACATCAGATTTGCTAAACAGAGTAGGCTGCAGGTGCATGTCAAGGTCGTTAGAGTCGGTATCCACATCTGAAGGATTGCTATTCTGTAGGTTTCTTGTTAGGAATTGTCTCTCTCCATTACCCTTTACTCCAGTCCTCCCACTTTGTTTTACTCCTTCGTCCTAGGTCGGTTGTTCAAAACAAGTGAGAAATGATATCAAAATCTGCCACCAAGCTTTCCAATTAAACAACACGGCACCTGGTGTGCACATAAAGGCGTCAAGCCAGGAGAAAACCGCAGGCACACTGAGTTGGCCACAATCAACATGCTTTGGGATTCGTGCGAAATACAAGGGTCTGATTTAGGAACAATGCAACAGATGAAGGGCTGGTATAACACAAAGTTTAGCATCCATTACACAAAGGCTCGGTATATGTTAATTCATGAACAATGCAACAGATGAAGGGTTGGGTGAACAGCTCAGAGATATTTTCTGTGGTATGATTGACAAAAAGTGGTTGAACAGTGACAAGCAGGTCTTCAAGTGGAAATCAAAGTTATCAGGGCGAGTGAAGGAACAATAGACCTCGAGTCCAAGGACAGTGATTTAAATCAGGAAAGAACAACATGCGCGATGAGTTGGTAACAATCAATATGCTTTGGAAGTTCATGTGAAACACAAAGGCTTCACCCCCAGCAAACCTTTGGGATTCATGTGAAACACAAAGGTTTGGTAAATGTCGGTACGAGCGGTGCAACAGATAAAGGGTGTTGGGTTTGAATGGAGAAGAGGCATTTTCAATGGTAAAAATGACAAAAGAAAGGGGTTAGTCACCAAACAGGCAAGGTCTTCAAATGGAATCGGCGATCATGGGAAGAAAAGGAGCTATCACCCTCAAAGTGCAAGGCCACAAACCAACCACCAAATTTTTTAAACTGACAAGATTTTTCTCTGATTGAAACAGTTGGCAGAAATTTTTCGTTGGTTTCGGAGAAACCCTCCTTAAGGAAAAAGTAAGGACCAAAACAGGTATGACTGGAAACTCTCAGGACCCTCCTGGAAAATGGGAATTTGTTTAAAGTTCAAAACAATCATGAGTAGCATAATGTAGCATAAATAGGAGTATAAGTTGGTGTCAAAGTTTGCACATTTAAGATAGGATTCAATTAGGAGTTTTCAGGACCCTCCTAGATAATGGAACATAGCTTTAAAGTTTGTTTAGATAACAAGATATAGTGGGAGTCGTACCTTCAGTAGATATAACTTAGGTTAAAACTATCTTTTAACTAGAATTTGGCAGGACTCACCTAGATAATAGGGAGTAGTTTAAGACCTTTTAGACAACAAATGTAGTGGGGGTAATACCTCTAGAGGATATAACTTAGGTTCATAATTATTAGAAGTTGTCAGGACCACCCTGGATAATAGGACTTAGCTTTCAAATTCTTATAATAGTTTGTAGAATAATTCATGTTTAACACTTACCCATGTACCCAACTACCAAACTGGGGCAGAAAATTTTCTTTGTTTTGTTTATTTTGTTGCAGTCAGGAGCCCACCTGGAGAACAAGGGAATACTTTTCAAGCTTCAGCAGTCAGGCGCCCACCTGGAGAACAAGGGAAGTGTAATTCAATTTTAGCTTTTAATTTTTAATATTTGATAACATGCTGTATCCAGTTACCAAACTGGGGCAGAAATTTTCTTTGTTGTTTATTTTGTTGCNCAAGACTTTGTCCGATATTTTCAATGCAAATCAAGTGTTACCCCAGACCGCACCTTGCTATCTAAGATGGAAAACAGGCCGGAGGAAAGCTTTAATGAGTTTGGGCTCAGATGGAGGGAGTAGGTTGCTCGAGTCAGTCCCCCGATCAGCGAAGAAGAAATGGTTAAGCTTTTTCTACAGGCCCAGGGACCCACCTACTACAGTCATTTGATCCCGGCCTTGGGTAAGCCTTTCAATGATGTGTTAAAAATGGGGGAGCTAGTGGAAGAAGGAATCAAGTCAGGCAAAATCGTGAGTCGTTCGGAAGCCAGTCAGAACGTACCAGTAAGCTTTGTTGGAAGAAAGAGGAACAGAAAAGACGATCCGATAGGTTTTCCTGATCAACACTTCCGGCCTCGACATCGTCCCTGTGGTTATCCTTGTGCATTAGATGACCTTCCTCGATGCTACTTCTCTCCACAGAAATCCCAAAGTCGCACATCACATTCTCAGTACCCAGCTCCTCAAAATGCCCATCTACCCCCGCGAGCTTCCCAAAAACACCCCGGCTCAGGTTTCCGGCCCAATCCGGCATTTAAGAATGAGAGGTTACGAAAGAAGAAAGACTTCACTCCGTTGGGAGAATCATACGCCAGTCTGTTTCAGCGGTTAAGGACACTGGACATGATGAAGCCGATTCAGATAAAAGTGCCGAACCCTCCTCCAAAGAAGTTCGATCCTTCTCAACAGTGCGCTACTGCTCAGGTGCCTTGGGGCACAACATAGAGAAATGGTGGAATCTGAAGAATGCAATTCAAAAGCTTATTGATGCAGGCGACATCGTCGTGCAAAATCCAGATGCAACAAACACTGGCCAAGATCCGTCTCCTGTGCATAATGAGACGCATATGGTGGGTATGATTGATCATGAGAATGAGCCGGTAGAAGAACCCAGAAGCAGTTTGCTCAGAACAACGTGATGAAGACTTGTGAAAATTCCAGCAATCTTGGTGTGAAATTCAGTGGCTAAGACGTCACGCTTGGTAATTGGAAAGACGCTCCATCTCTTGGAGTTTTGGTGGTTTATTTTGTTGTCATTTCTGTTGTCCGGGTTATTTCAGGGTTGTAATCCGGATTTTGTCTTGTTACTCAAACCCTTCTATCCTTTCACTTTGTCTTGTTTGTCTCGTCGTAGTAGCTTGTGTAGTGCTGTTTAGGTTTGTTCAAGGGTTGTAACTCTAGTCTAGTTTGCTTATTTCGTTGTTTAAATCCTTTCACCATCAGTCTAATGCAATTCTCTGTTTCCCGCCATTTCTAGTCATTTCATCTGGTTCCTTTCTCCTTTTGCAATTCTTTTCATGCTGGTTCTGGTGACATGACATGCACACATAATTCTCAACCTGGTTTTATAAGTCAGTTTAATGAAGCAATAAAACAATGTTAAAGATGTAAGGACAGTCGAGGGATTTTGAAATCTCTTCGAGCCCAAATTGTGTGAAACTGGGTCAGACGGAACATAATGAAATACTGGGGAAATGCATCATGCCACATCGGCTTGAAACCAAAGGCAAGTTTGCCTCAAGTCTACAAGGGCCGCTCGTGGTACCGAGATTGTTGTCCAAATGGTGCTGGGTAATTGACAAATACAGAAGGCAAATGTGTGGATATGGTTAGTAATTCTGGTGCAATAAAATGTTACATATGTTTTCCTCAGCTTGTTTAATCGTGTAGTTTGTACTTGGCATGTTTTGGAGATTGAGATGACGAAGGCATTTTGTTCTGCTATCCAAACACTTTATCCTTTGTTACCCCTTTGAGCCTCGGTTATTTTCTTGCATACCCCTCTTTCGGAATCAATAATAAAACTCGTAAGCCTGAGCGGGGAAAGAAAGTGGAGAAACAAGAGAAAAACAGTGAAAAAGGAAAAAGAAAAGAAAAGAAAAGAAAAGAAAAAAAAAAGAAGAGAAAGGAAGAGAAAAGGAAAAAAGAAGGGGAAGAGAAGGAAAAAAAAGAAAAAAAAAGCATAGAACGTAAAAACAGAAAAAAGAAGAGAAAAGCAAAAGAAAAGAAAAGAAAAGAAAAGGAAAAGGAAAGAAATGAAAAGAAAGAAAAGAAAAGTGGAAGAAAAGGAAAGATCGCAACAACGAATGTAGTTTTATGTTCTGAACTACGTTTGACTTGATCCCGAAAGGGTACGTAGGCAGCCTCTCTCTGAGGTTCAGTCACACCGAAATAAAGTCCAAAGTCCCCAAGGAAGAAACTGGGGCAGAAGTTGTGGTTGTTGTGGGAAATCTGATTCTGAAAGTTGTAGTTTTGAACCCATGTTGAATTGTTTTGAGCCTTTGATACCCTTTTTTTCTAACCCTATCCAAAAGCCCATATTACGGTCCAAAGGAAGACCTTCTGATCAGTCTTCGAGAGATGCCGGGTCAAGCGAATAAAGGTGAACCATATCAGGGGCAGCACGCCGGTCCAAACAAGGGAAACGAAGAACGAGAGAGTCTTGATGTGAAATGCCCTCACGGGTACCGCGAGGCGATGCAAGCTGAGAGAAATCAAAAATGAGAGAGTCTTATTGGTGAAAACCTTCACGGGCACCATAAGGCGACGGTGAGATGAGAGAAATACCCAAAATGAGAGAGGCTTGATGGTGAAAATCCTTCGGGCACTACAAGTCGAATAAGGATTGTGAATCAGATCGGGCAAGCGGAGCACCGAAGCCCAGTTTCATGGCGAAAAGGTACAACAAGAGCTGAACATCAGATTTGCTTAACATAATAGGCAGATGCATGTCAAGGTCATCAGAGTCGGTGTCCACATCCGATAGGTTTCTACTTTGTAGTTTTCTTGTTAGGAATCATCTCTTTCCGTTGTCATCTACTCTGTCCCTTTTGGCTTGTTTATTTCCTCTCCTGAGTCTATTGGGTCAATACAAGTGAGAAATGACTTCAAAATTTGCCACCAGCTTTCCAATTGCACAAAACGGGATCTGGTTAACACATTAAAGCGTCATAAGTTAGGAAAGAACATCAAGCACACTGAGTTGGCAACAATCAACATGTTTGGGATCCTTGTGAAATGCAAAGACTTGGTATATGTCAATTCATGCAACAAATGAAGGGTTAGGGTGAAAAGATCAAAGGTATTCCTTGCGATAAGCTTGATAAAAGGGTGTTAAACCAGTGACGAGCAAGACCTTCCAAGCAGAAGTTAAAGTTATCATGGCAAATGGGGGAGCTATAAACCTCAAGGACCGGACTAGGGGTTTAAGTCAAGAAAGAACAGCATACACTTTGAGTGGGTGGCAATTGACGTGCTTTGGGATGCGTATGAAATTCAAAGGTTTGGTACATATCAATTCATGAACAATGAAACAAGATGTAAGGTGCTTGGTGAACGGATCAGAGATATTTTTTGTGGTAAGATTGACAAAAGGTGGTTGAACAGTGACAAGCAGGGTCTTCAAGTGGAAATCAAAGTTATCAGGGCGAGTGAAGGAACAATAGACCTCGAGGCCAAGGCCAGTGATTTAAATCAGGAAAGAACAACATGCACGATGAGTTGGTAACAATCAATATGCTTTGGAAGTTCATGTGAAACACAAAGGCTTCATCCCCAGCAAACCTTTGGGATTCATGTGAAACACAAAGGTTTGGTAAATGTCGGTACGAGCGGTGCAATAGATAAAGGGTGTTGGGTTTGAATGGAGAAGAGGCATTTCCAATGGTAAAAATGACAGAAGAAAGGGGTTAGTCACCAAACAGGCAAGGTCTTCAAATGGAATCGGCGATCATGGGAAGAAAAGGAGCTATCACCCTCAAAGTTCAAGGCCACAAACCAACCACCAAATTTTTAAACTGACAAGATTTTTCTCTGATTGAAACAGGGGCAGAAATTTTTCGTTGGTTTCGGAGAAACCCTCCTTAAGGAAAAAGCAAGGACCAAAACAGGTATGACTGGAAACTCTCAGGACCCTCCTGGAAAATGGGACTTAGTTTAAATTTCAAAACAATCATGAGTAGCATAATGTAGCATAAATAGGAGTATAAGTTGGTGTCAAAGTTTGCACATTTAAGATAGGATTCAATTAGGAGTTTTCAGGACCCTCCTAGATAATGGAACATAGCTTTAAAGTTTGTTTAGATAACAAGATATAGTGGGAGTCGTACCTTCAGTAGATATAACTTAGGTTAAAACTATCTTTTAACTAGAATTTGGCAGGACTCACCTAGATAATAGGGAGTAGTTTAAGACCTTTTAGACAACAAATGTAGTGGGGGTAATACCTCTAGAGGATATAACTTAGGTTCATAATTATTAGAAGTTGTCAGGACCACCCTGGATAATAGGACTTAGCTTTCAAATTCTTATAATAGTTTGTAGAATAATTCATGTTTAACACTTACCCATGTACCCGGTTACCAAACTGGGGCAGAAATTTTCTTTGTTGTTTATTTTGTTGCAGTCAGGCGCCCACCTGGAGAACAAGGGAATACTTTTCGTGCTTCAGCAGTCAGGCGCCCACCTGGAGAACAAGGGAAGTGCAATTCAATTTTAGCTTTTAATTTTTAATATTTGATAACATGCTGTACCCAGTTACCAAACTGGGACAGAATATTTTCTTTGTTTGTTTTGTTGCAGTCAGGCGCCCACCTGGAGAACAAGGGAATACTTTTCAAGCTTCAGCAGTCAGGCGCCCACCTGGAGAACAAGGGAATACATTTCAAATTTCAGCAATTAGGCGCCCACCTGGAGAACAAGGGAATACTTTTCAAGTTTCAGCAGTCAGGCGCCCACCTGGAGAACAAGGGAAGTGCAATTCAATTTTAGCTTTTAATTTTTAATATTTGATAACATTCTGTACCCAGTTACCGAACTGGGGCAGAATATTTTCTTTGTTTGTTTTGTTGCAGTCAGGCGCTCACCTGAAGAACAAGGGAATACTTTTCAAGTTTCAGCAGTCAGGCGCCCACCTGGAGAACAAGGGAAGTGCAATTCAATTTTAGCTTTTAATTTTTAAAATTTGATAACATGTTGTATCCAGTTACCAAACTGGGGCAGAAATTTTCTTTGTTGTTTATTTTGTTGCAGTCAGGAGCCCACCTGGAGAACAAGGGAATACTTTTCAAGCTTCAGCAGTCAGGCGCCCACCTGGAGAACAAGGGAAGTGTAATTCAATTTTAGCTTTTAATTTTTAATATTTGATAACATGTTGTACCCAGTCACCAAACTGGGGCAGAAAATTTTCTTTGTTTGTTTATTTTGTTGCAGTCAGGAGCCCACCTGGAGAACAAGGGAATACTTTTCAAGCTTCAGCAGTCAGGCGCCCACCTGGAGAACAAGGGAAGTACAATTTAAATTTTAGCTTTTAATATTGAATTTGATAACATGATGTGCCCAGCCACCAAACTGGGCAGAAATTTTCTTTGTTTGTCTATTTTGTTGCAGTCAGGAGCCCACCTGGAGAACAAGGGAATACTATTCAAGTTCAGTAGTCAGGAGCCCGCCTAAAGAATAGAGGCATATATGCAGTCAAGCATCACTCGAAGGAATGGCAAAACATCTCCGCTCACAATGCAAGGCAACAACGCAAGAATTCCAGTGGAAAATACTAGTTCAGGGCAACACAAGAGCAAGTTTGAAGACATAGATAGGACCTTTCTTTTGTAATTCATAGATCATAGCTTAGGCTAGCTTCTTTTATTTTTACACGGTGTAATAAGGAGGTCAGCGAGCAGTAGCGGTAGCAACAACAGTGAAATCACAGCTCCTGGTAGTCCCAGCTACCAAACCTTCCCGAACTACACTGACCCGATTCCTGTTTAGCCCAGGATATGTAGGCAACCTTTGAAGCGGGGCGCGGTCAACTCTTTCAAAAATGCTTCACACGGAATATGCGAACGGGCAAAAATCGCTCATTTCCGCTCACTTGTCTTTGCACGAAAACTCTTTGTGTTTCCGGGCAAAGAGGGGCAGCTGTGAGCNCTCAGAGATATTTTCTGTGGTAAGATTGACAAAAGGTGGTTGAACAGTGACAAGCAGGGTCTTCAAGTGGAAATCAAAGTTATCAGGGCGAGTGAAGGAACAATAGATCTTGAGGCCAAAGCCAGTGATTTAAATCAGGAAAGAACAACATGTGCGCTGAGTTGGTAACAATCAATATGCTTGGGAGTCCATGTGAAACACAAAGGTTTGGCACATATCAATTTAGGAACCACGCAACAGACGGAGGGTGTTTTGGTGAACGAATCAGAGGTAGTCTCCGTGTCGAGGGTAGCAAAGAAGATGGTTAGCCAGTAAACAAGCAAGATCTTCGAGGGGGAATCAGTTATCGTGACAAGTGAAAGAACAATAAACTCAAGGCTAAAGCCAGTGGTCAAGAAAGAACATCATATACACAAAGCAGGGACAATAGATATGCTGCGGGATTCCTATGAGACATGAGGATTGGGGAGATGACCGTTCATGCAATGCAACAAATGGAGGATGATGGGCCACTTTCGAAGTTCAAGGCCACAAACCAACCACCACATTTTAAACTCACAAGTTTTCGTTGTTTGGAAACAGGAACAAAGCAGTGCAAGAAAGTTGGTTCAACAGTAAGGGAAAAAGAAAGGAAAGAAAAGAAATGGAACAAGAGGAGAACCGACAAAAAGGGAAGTTTCTCAAATCATTGACCTTTGCCATTACTTTTCACAATGTTTCCTCCTAGGATAAAGGGCCTAGTCTGATGGAGTTTTATAGAGTCAAAATCTTAGTCTGATGAATCTTTCTCCTAAGATAACAAGAGACCTAGTCTGATGAATCTTCTCCTAGAGTCAAAATCTTAGTCTGATGAACCTTTCTCCTAAGATAACAAAAGTGGACCTAGTCTGATGAATTTTCTCCTAGGATCTAAATCTTAGTCTGACGAATTTTTCTCCTAAGATAACAAAATGAACCTAGTCTGATGAAGTTTCTCCTAGGATCACATCTTAGTCTGATGAATTTTTCTCCTAAGATAGAAGGCCTAGTCTGATGAATTTGCGAGTCAAATGTCCTTGGTTTTACTCACAGGATCGTGCATTCCAATTAAGTCTTTTGTTTTACTCTTATCATTGCATCAATAGCTTAGGTGATCTATATTTTGCTAACAACTCCCAAATCTTCCTAGTGCAAACTGGGGCAGAAAATTTTCTTTGTTTGTTTATTTTGTTGCAGTCAGGCGCCCACCTAGAGAATAAGGGAATACTTTTCAAGTTTCAGCAGTCAGGCGCCCACCTGGAGAACAAGGGAATACTTTTCAAGCTTCAGCAGTCAGGCGCCCACCTGGAGAACAAGGGAAGTGCAATTCAATTTTAGCTTTTAATTTTCTTTTTAATATTTGATAACATGCTGTACCCAGTTACCAAACTGGGGCAGAATATTTTCTTTGTTTGTTTTGTTGCAGTCAGGCGCCCACCTAGAGAACAAGGGAATACTTTTCAAGCTTCAGCAATCAGGCGCCCACCTGGAGAACAAGGGAAGTACAATTCAATTTTAGCTTTTAATTTTTTAATATTTGATAACATGTTGTACCCAGTTACCAAACTGGGGCAGAAATTTTCTTTGTTGTTTATTTTGTTGCAGTCAGGAGCCCACCTGGAGAACAAGGGAATACTTTTCAAGCTTCAGCAATCAGGAGCCCACCTGGAGAACAAGGGAATACTTTTCAAGTCTCAGCAGTCAGGCGCCCACCTGGAGAACAAGGGAAGTACAATTTAAATTTTAGCTTTTAATATTTGATAACATGATGCGCCCAGCCACCAAACTAGGGCAGAAAATTTTCTTTGTTTGTTTTGTTGCAGTGAGGAGCCCACCTGGAGAACAAGGGAATACTTTTTCAAGCGTTGTAGTCAGGAGCCTGCCTGGAGAGTAGTGAATACATTTCAAATGTCAGCGGTCAAGCTTCACTCGGAGGAATGGCGAAACATCTCCAATCACAATGCAAGGCAACAACGCAAGAATACCAGCGGAAGAATACAAGTTCAAGGCAACACAAAGAGCAAGTTAGAAGACATAGATAGAATTATTCTTGTAATTCATAGATCATAGCTTAGACTAGCTTCTTTTTATTTTTACTCGGTGTAATAAGGAGGTCAGCGAGCAGTAGCAGCAGCAACAGCAATGAAATCATAGCTCCTGGTAGTCCCAGCTACCAAACCCTCCCGAACTACACTGACCTGATTCATGTTTAGCCCAGAATATGTAGGCAAACTTTGAAGCAGGGTGCGGTCAACTCTTTCAAAAATGCTTCACACGGAATATGCGAACGGGCAAAATCACTCGTTTCCGCTCACTTATCTTTGCACGAAAACTCTTCATGTTTCCGAGCAAAGAGGGGCAGCTGTGAGCACGTGATTTTTGCCCTATGTATGAATTATTCCCAAAATTCCAAACAAAATGATTTCTTTGCAATTTTGTGAAGTTTGTGTTATTTTCTGTTAATTGTTTGCATTTATTTGTGCAGTTTTAATTCATACGAAAATATAAAAAATATACATTTGGCATGTGCATTTAGGGTTTAATTTTACATTTTAGGATTAATTAGTAGCCAAATTGCGTTTAAAACAAAATGTAAAGAAAATGACAAAAATGATCCTTTTTGCATTTTTAGCTTTAATTTGTCTTAGTTTGAATTTAAATAGGGAACTTGTGTAATTGAAAATTGGGAAGTATAATTTTAGAGTCAATTTGAGTTTTGGATTTTTTATTTTAGCATTTAACAAATCAAAAAATACAAAAATACAAAATAATTAAAAAAAAAGAAGAAAAGAAATACAAAAGGGGGCTGCCGAATTATGCCTCGTTATTACTTATTTTGCCAGCCCAAACCATTTTTCACCCACGCCCAGGCCCAGGCCCCATTTACCCGGTTCACCCTCACCCCCCACCAAACGACGCCGTTTTGGCGTCACCCAATCTGAGCCCTTCATTCCTTTTAATCCAACGGCTCACGGCTTTTCCTGATTAATAATAAAAGTGTCCGAATAATTAAGCCCTAAACAAAACAATTATCGTCTTCCTCGTACTCTCTCATCTGTAACTCCGCCGGAGCCGCCGCCGGCGGACGCCACCACCACCAATCCGTCCCAAAATAACACCATGAGTCCCCCTTCTCCTCCTCTACTCGAATCCACTATCCTTCTCTCTCGAATCTTGCCGGAGCTCGTCGAATCTTCGTTGGAAAATTTTCCGGCCACGACGACACCTCGTCCAAATTACATCAAACTAACACCATAGAACCGCCTAAGCCTCCCCTATCCAACCCCCTTAACCGTGTATCTCAAATATGGCCGGAATTGTTCGAATTTCAATTTGAACATTTTCCGGCCAAAACCCTAACTGCTCCAATTCCTACCAAATCAATGCCATATGGTTCCTGGTGTTCCCTCGTAATGAATTCAAGATCAATGGCGTTCAAATCTCATTGAATGGTGCTTAATTTTGAATCCGAATCAGTGAGCTTCTCTTTTATTATCTTTTGGTTTTTCATTTAATTTTGCTTCTTAATGGTTTGATTCGTGTTTTATTTATTTAATCGAATCGATTCATGATTGATAATCCAATTCGATAACAATTTGAGTCTGTTTATATTTTTGGTTCAATGTTTGTTTCTTTTATTCAATTATTTTAGCTTAATGATTCTGTTTAAGAGTTGCTTGATTTTTTTTTAATGTTTGACTGATTAGTTTTAGTTAGCTTAAGTTGGTCTAGTTTGGTTTAATCAATGTTCTGGGTAATTCATTAGTGCATTTAGTTCTTAGGATTAGTTTAATTGATTGGTTATAGCCGTGTGAATGGTATTGGTGGTTTGAGGAAGGATCTTCTAGGAGTTCCTAGATGGGGTTGAAAGTGTTAATTCAAAGAAAATAAGTGTGATAACTTGACGCCTAAGTTAATAACTAGGGGGTTAATTGAAAACTCATTAGGGACTGAAATGAAAAGCTTGGAAAAGAAGTCATAACTTCAGGGACTAAAAAAAAATTGAAATCTGAAAAAATCTAGACCCTTTGCCTATAAAAGGCAGTGAAGTTGCCTTGTGAGGCAAGTTTTGAACCTCACAATTTCCCCAAAAAAAACTAGGCTATAGTTTTCCAGAATCCAAATTTGAATTCCCAGATTCAAATTCTAGATCTGAAATTTTGAAGTCTCTTTTCTATCCTAAAATCTCAAAAAAAAATATACAAAAGCTACAGAAAATTCAAAAAAAAAAACGTACAGTTCCATTCATTTCTTAGGTTGATTTCAAGTTTAGTGGTTGATGTGCATTTCTTAGCTCAAATTCTGATAGCTGAGGTTCAGAATCATTTCTGGTTTGATTTCGATTGAGTTTTGAATTCAAACAAGTCAGTTTTGGGTCAGTTTAGTGGGTTTTTGATTGCTGAAATGTTTCTGGGTGTTTGAGAAGTTATTTTGATCCGAAATTGCTCTTGATGTTGCTGCGTTGATTGATCCATTACTGGATTTCTGAAATTGTTCCTGAATTGCTGTTGAGTCC
>NW_017677897.1:0-4375 GCF_001879085.1 Nicotiana attenuata
TTATGAAATGGGATCGTGTGGCACGTCGACCACTTATATATTATGAAATGGGATCGTGTGGCACGCCGACCACTTATATATTATGAAATGGGATCGTGTGGCATGCCGACCACTTATATAGATTATGAGATCTGATGTAGTTTCGTGTTTACTTCTGATAAGTTATTTTTATCTGTATTTCCCCTAAGCATGTCCCCTCCCCGCCTTAATTGGTATTTTCTGTTGTTATTTCGTTGCACTTGTATATACATATATATCTGCACAGGTTGTTTTTGGTAGGTCCTGTCTAGCCTCGTCACTACTTCGCCGGGGTTAGGCCAGGCACTTACCAGCACATGGGGTCGGTTGTGCTGATGCTACACTCTGTGCATCTTTTTGCACAGATCCAGGAGCAGCTTTTGGGCCTCAGCAGTAGGATTTGATCGGGAGCTGACTTCAGTCCAGGGTCATTCGAGGTAGCCTAGCTGACGTCCGCAGGCCGAAGTCCCTTCTATGTTATTAGTTTGTTTTCCTTGTACCGAGACAAACATTGATGTACTTCTATTCAGACTTGTTTTTAGCACTCTTTAGTAGTTCGTGAGTTAGTGACACCGGATCTGGGTAGAGTTGTACTTAAACTTCCGTATTTGGTTTTCAGTTATCTATATTTTTAAGACTTCCGTTTTTGTTTAAATGACTCGTTTTATTTATATCGTTGTGATGCTATCAGAAAATGTTCTAACACTTGGCTTGCCTAGCTCCGACAGTAGGCGCCATCACGACTCCCGATGGTGAGAAATCCGGGTCGTGACAAATTGGTATCAGAGCTCTAGGTTACATAGGTCTCGCTACTCACGGACAAACTTAGTAGAGTCTGAGGGATCGGTACGGAGACGTCTGTATTTATCCCCCAGAGGCTACGGAGTTAGGAAAATTTCACTTTTGTTCCTTCTTGTCGTGCGATTCTGTTCCTCAATACTGATTGTCTTTCTACTCTGTTCTTTCGCAGATGGCGAGAACACATGCTTCCTCTTCTACCGCGCAGCAGCCCGAGCCCCCAGCAGCAGCTCCTACGAGGGGCAGAGGGCGAGGCCGAGGCCGTGCCAGAGGCCGAGGCCGGGGCAGAGCTCAGCCCCGAGCAGCAGTCCCAGAGGTGGAGCCTCATGTTGATTATGATGAGGAGGTTCCAGCCCCAGCAGCTCCGGTGGGCCCAGCTCAGATTCCAGAGGGGTTCATAGCCACCCCAGTTCTTCAGGACGCTCTGGTCAGATTGGTAGGCTTTGTGGAGAGCGTCACTAGAGCGGGTTTCCTTCCAGTAGCACCAGCCACTTCTCAGGCTGGAGGAGGGATTCAGACTCTTGCTACACGTAATCTGGAGCAGGTAGCTCCCCAGGCTCAGGTTCCAGTGGTTCAGCCAACTGTGGCAGTTCAGCCGGGTATTGTGACTCAGACCAGCGATGGAGCGGCTATGTCCTCAGATGCTTTGTGGAGGCTTGATAGGTTCTCCAAGCTCTTCACCACCACATTCAACGGTGCTTCTTCAGAGGACCCCCAGGATTTCTTGTATAACTGCCATGAGGTTCTTCGGACTATGGGTATTGTGGAGACCAATGGGGTCGACTTCGCCACTTTTCGACTAGCAGGATCCGCCAAGACTTGGTGGAGGGACTATTGTTTATCCAGACCAGCAGGGTCGCCATCATTGACTTGGGACCAGTTTGCAGAGTTGTTTTTGGAGAAGTTTCTCCCAATTACTCAGCGAGAGGCTCTTCGCAGGCAGTTCGAGCGCCTCCAGCAGGGTTCTATGATAGTCACTCAGTATGAGACTCGGTTCATTGATCTAGCACGCCATGCTATTGTTATACTCCCCACCGAGAGAGAGAGAGAGGGTGCGGAGGTCTATTGATGGGTTGATTCAGCCGATCCGTCTCCAGATGGCTATGGGAGCCGGGAGTGAGATTTCCTTTCAGGAGGCGGCCAGTGCGGCCCGTAAAGTTGAGATGGCTCTTGCACGGGGAGGTGACCATGGGTCAGATAAGAGGCCCCGTCATGTAGGTAGATTCAGTGGCACGTCGTCTGGAGGTGGGGATTCTTATGGTAGAGGCCATCCTCCGAGGCCCTTTCAGTCAGCCCTACAGGTCTCACATGGTACTTCAGGTGGTCGTGGCTCTCAGCCGCAGTCTTCTGATCAGCATCTTTTCAGTTCGCCATCAGCACCCATCAGTGCACCACCACTTCGCTATTCTCAGCAGCCGATGGCTTGTTACACGTGTGGCGACACGAGACATATTGCCAGGTATTGCCCTCGAGCTTCTGACAGCTCCCAGCAGCAGGGTCCTCGTCTTATGATTCAGGCATCAGGTGATCCACAGGCCGCCCAGCCAGCTAGAGGCGGGGGTAGAGGCCATAGAGGTGGAGGTAAGGACCATAGAGGTGGAGCTCGAACCGCCAGAGATAGAAGCCAGCCAGCAGCCGATCGAGAGATATGGTTCAGGGAGGTGGGGCCCAGCCCCGATGTTATGCTCATCCAGCCAGGCCAGAGGCTGAGTCTTCAGATGCAGTCATTACAGGTACTATTCTGGTCTGTGATAGGGATGCTTCAGTGCTATTTGACCCTGGGTCTACGTATTCATATGTATCGTCCTATTTTGCACCCTACTTGGTTATGCCTAGTGATGCCTTGGGTGTTCCTGTATATTTATCTACACCTGTGGGTGATTCTATAGTGGTCGACCGAGTTCATCGTTCCTGTGTGGCAGTGTTTGAGGGTCTTGAGACCCGTGTTGATTTATTGCTCTTAGACATGGTGGATTTCGATGTTATATTAGGGATGGATTGGTTGTCCCCGTATCATGCTATCTTGGATTGTCACGCCAAGACCGTGACCTTGGCTTTACCAGATTTGCCCCGTTTGGAGTGGCGAGGGACCCCAGGTCATGCCACTCGCAGTGTTATCTCATATGTGAAGGCTCGACGCATGGTCGAGAAGGGGTGTTTAGCTTATCTGGCGTATGTTCGCGATTCCAGCGCAGAGGTCCCTTCTATTAATTTTGTTCCTATTGTTCGGGAGTTCCCCGAGGTTTTCCCTTCAGACCTGCCGGGTATGCCGCCCGACAGGGATATTGATTTTTGTATTGACCTGGCTCCGGGCACTCAGCCCATTTCCATTCCGCCGTATCGCATGGCCCCGCCAGAGTTGAAAGAGTTAAAGGATCAGTTGCAGGATTTGCTTGAGAAGGGTTTTATTAGACCCAGCGTTTCGCCTTGGGGTGCGCCGGTGTTATTTGTGAAGAAAAAGGATGGTTCGATGAGAATGTGCATTGATTACCGGTAATTGAACAAAGTGACGATTAAGAACAAGTATCCACTGCCGAGGATTGATGATTTGTTTGACCAGCTTCAGGGTGCAAAGGTGTTTTCAAAGATAGACTTGAGATCTGGCTACCACCAGCTGAGGATTAGGGCGTCCGATATCCCTAAGACAGCATTCCGCACTCGCTACGGGCATTATGAGTTCCTAGTTATGTCGTTTGGGTTGACCAATGCCCCAGCAACATTTATGGAGTTGATGAACCGAGTGTTCAGGCCATATTTGGACATGTTCGTGATAGTCTTTATTGATGATATTTTGGTGTACTCCCGCAGCCAGGAGGAGCACGAGCAGCACCTCAGAGTGGTTCTTCAGACTCTGAAGGATAGCCAGTTATATGCTAAGTTCTCGAAGTGCGAGTTCTGGTTGAGTTCGGTTGCATTTCTGGGTCACGTCGTATCAGCAGAGGGTATTCAGGTGGACCCGAAGAAGATAGAGGCGGTCAAGAACTGGCCTCGACCATTATCAGCTACAGAGATTCGGAGTTTCTTGGGGTTAGCAGGCTACTATCGTCGGTTCGTGGAGGGGTTTTTATCTATTGCAGCCCCGATGACCAGATTGACCCAGAAGGGTGCCCAGTTCAGATGGTCAGATGAGTGTGAGGCGAGCTTTCAGAAGCTCAAGGCAGCTCTGACTTCGGCACCGGTATTGGTTTTGCCCACAGGTTCAGGGCCTTGTACAGTCTATTGTGATGCTTCTCGTATTGGGCTTGGTGCAGTATTGATGCAGGATGGCAGAGTCATTGCTTATGCTTTGAGGCAGTTGAAGATCCACGAGAAGAATTATCCGGTTCATGATCTAGAGTTGGCAGCCATTGTTCATGCTTTGAAGATTTGGAGGCATTACCTATATGGTGTGACGTGTGAGGTGTACACTGATCACAAGAGTCTTCAGTACTTGTTCAAGCAGAAGGAGTTGAACTTGAGGCAGAGGAGATTGTTGGAGTTATTGAAAGATTATGATGTTACTATTTTGTATCACCCGGGGAAGGCCAATGTGGTGGCCGATGCATTGAGTAGGAAGTCC
>NW_017677898.1:0-9624 GCF_001879085.1 Nicotiana attenuata
AGCAATCTCTGAGATGCTGGTATGCGACAAGTTCTAAATGGTGGAGCATTCAACGATGGGAGGCATCTATTCCACATAGATGTACCTAAGGTGTATGAGGATGAGGTCAAAAGCTCTTAGCTGCCTCTTTCCCGTCTAGACGATCCATATTTGTGCTTTGAAGTGAATGGAATAGATATAAGTTCGATATAAAGTTGCTGGAAATTCTAAAAGTCCTATAGTTGGTGATCTATGTGAAGGATATGTAAGTCAGAATATAATTTTCTGAAATGTCGTGGATAAGGCACAATGCGAACCAAAACGGGGACCAGATTCCACTAAGGAAGTCATTACTTCTGTCTATTAACTGCATTTTTCGAATTGGTAAACAAAGTTCTATTGCCTCGTACTGGAGAGGAGGTCCATCAATTTCTAAGTCTGACCTGTTTTTGATGGAGCAAACTGGATAGCTTTACCCTGTAAGCCTACCTGTATTTATGATTTGAAACAATGCACAACAAATAGCAACTTCAGGATGGTAATCATGGCCTTCTTACGGTTTCCGCTTCGCGAGTGTTAAGTTCTTCGAGTTGTCGCTAGGGCAAGGCAAGGTAGGAA
Source organism: Nicotiana attenuata (assembly GCF_001879085.1). Taxonomy (NCBI): domain Eukaryota; kingdom Viridiplantae; phylum Streptophyta; class Magnoliopsida; order Solanales; family Solanaceae; genus Nicotiana; species Nicotiana attenuata. The sequence continues at coordinate 598 of NW_017677898.1, forward strand.
ACTAAGAAACGACTTTCTCACAGACGAGTTTGAAGAATGCGAGTGCCATAGAAAAGATTGGGGGGGTAGGAAGTACATCAACCATCTCACAGCTCATTAATGCTCAAAAATATAGTTGCAACTGAGGACCGATTCGCCGGTCAAGCTAGGAATGCTTATGGCGAAAGGTCAGGCAAGCCCAAAGGGTTCCGACATCAAATGATGAAGTAGCTCGTTTGACAAAAGAGACATGTTGATCTCAGGCGCAAGTAAAGAACCCTAAAACAGAACTGCTCAAGAGTCCAAAAGTGTCCAATTGCCCGAATAGACCTAGTTCTCCAAACATTGTTGCAGCCTCAACACCCTCTACTCCTAGGCCCCCTAAGTACCCCCGTCCAGTGACCAGATCGTGGAATGTTTCTTTTAAGTTTTTTTTGCAGAATGTTTTGTTTTTTTTTTTTGTGGGTGTGGATGAAACAGTACTGCTCCCATCTTTAACAGTCCCAATTATGTCTTTGCCTTTTAAGCAAAGCATATATTTCTACTCTATGTAAATCTATCCTTCTGTTTACTATCTTCATTGCTTGACTTTTATTCTATGCTTTTCTCCTTTTTCCCTCTATCATTTGTGTGCATATAGTTGGCATGAGTTAGCTATGGCTAGACTTCTTTATGTGTGTTTGATTGCTATGCTTTTAGTGATGCCAAAAGGGGGATAAATAAATAAGTGTATAGATAAAATTTACAATCTTCAAAAAGGAAGGCATAAAGTTAGGGGGAACTTGTGATCTCCTGTTACTTTATCTGGTTCTCCTTGCTCTAAATACACGTTATCAATGTTTAAGTTTGTAATCATCAAAAAGGGGGAAATTGATAGGTTTTCAATGTCTTTGCCTTATGTTTTGATGATCAAACAAACTTACTGTCAAGGACCAGATAAGGAACCTGACACACTTGGGCTACACTGCAAGTTAACAGATTCCAGCTAAATGTGAACTGCTATAGCTTCAGGAGATAGAGAACCAAACAAGGACCTGATACCTTTGTGGTTCCCTCATAGCAGTATGAAGTCAATTGGACACAGCTGGAAGCGACGTGACTATCTGCATTGTTTCTGCCTGCACTGCACTATTTCCAGTGGCCACTTATCTTTTGACTAACTAAAGTGCTTACATCATTTCAAGTGATGTCATCAAGGTGTATCAACAAGGAGTTTATATCAAAACATCACTTGAATACTTGATCTGATTCATTCAAGCCTTTTGCAAAAACTGTAAACCAAATTCTCAAGAGCTTGAAGAACAAAGTTAAACGCTACTACAGACAAGTTTCTAAAGTTAGTATTTTGTTGTCCTAGTTGAGTTGTAACTTTGTGATTGTTCTTATTGTATTTCCTAAACTGCTTAGCCAGAAGTGTTGATTAGGAACCCTCTTGTAAAATCCGTAAACTCTCTGAGTTTATGTTGTGACTAGGTTTAGTCATAAGTTAAAGTCTTTGTAACTAGAGAGTGATAAAGTGGCTTGTGATAAGAGTATCACAAGTTAGTTGAGTTGAATTCTATGTAATTGAGTCATTACAAAGTGGCTTGTAATAGGTGTTTACAAGTTAGTGAAGTTGAAAGCCTACAGGTGTAGCTCGTGGTTTTTGTCCCCTGAGATGGGATTTTTCCACGTAAAAAATCCCGTGTCTGATTTACTTACTGTTTCATTAGCATTCTCAGTACAACCTCATAGACGACCAGGTACTCTACTGTTTGGTGGACTCATACAAATTTCCAGATGTGACTTGGCTATATATGATTTAGGAAAGTGTTTGTTCTAAAGGTATCAAACGAGCCGGGTTAACCCGTTTCCAGACCGGCCTAGACCAGTTGAAACCGGAACCGGCCTGGACCAGTATAAAGGGGGCCCGGTGGGCTGGATTAATAGGGTAAAAGGGGTTGGTCCGATCACTCAAATTCCGCATGTTAATCGGACCGGTCAAACCCGGTCAAACCCGGTCAATGCTATTTACTGTAGATCCGGTTAATCGGCCCAGAACGGACCGGCCCAGACCGATATAACGGCTACTTTCAAATTTTTTTTAATTAGGCCTGACTTTCTGACCGTTGGCAACGGTCTGCTGGACCTTGGGGTCGTTGCCCAACGACTGTTTTGCATAAATAGCCCATTTTTGGGCCTCTTTTGTTTTAAAATTAACACCTCTTGTAATTACCTAATTAGCCTTTTGAAAAACTATAAATACACACCCCTCTTCTTCATTTCTCAAACTCATATTCTCAATTATCATTCTCTCATTCTTCACCTAAAGTGCAATCAAGTATTTGGCTCTCATTTTCTTTTCTGGAATTTCGTTTATCGTATTATTTATTATTTGAAGTTTGAAGTTTGAGTTTGAACAATTAACGTTTCTTCGTGGTAACATTGCGAAATCATCAAGTGTTCAATTTATTGCCGAATTCGGTGCACTCTCTCCAACTCTTTCTCTTATTTACTTTTTTATTTGCATATTTAATTTTTGCTAGTAGTTAAATTTTCACAATATACTTAATGCTGCAAAAGAGTTTGTAATAAGGTTATTAATCGGGGAAATAAAAAAAGAGGTAGTACCTCAGCATCTGGTAGTAATTTAAATGACTCTACACATATTTCTGAAATATTACCTGATAATAATATAGATTATGAACAATTACAGGAAGATTTCGGCATAGAAGATAATGAATTAGAAATGGAAGATGAGATACCACTTACACCTAGTAGTGTTGGAGCTGGTAGCAGGGGTGGTGGTCGTGGTGCTAGTAGTAGACCACTTGTGGCCCCGACTACTAATCGGAGAAAAAGAAGTAAGGTTTGGAATTTTTTCGATGAAATAGAAGGTATTGATAGAGTTAAATGCAGGCTTTGTAATGATAATTTTAAACATAAGACTGGAGGACAATTAGGGGGGACTGGGACACTTAGTAGACATATGAGAATTGAGCATCCTTGTAACGACCCGGCCGGTCGTTTTTGGAATTTATGCCCCGATCCCCTATTAACTGCTTTCCCCAAGTTTATTTCTGCTATTTTGAATTTGCCGGGATGTTCAGTCTTGAGTTTCGGAGAGTTTTGGGACACTCAGTCCCTAAATGAGAGCTTAAGTGTTGGAAAACTGACCATAGTCAGAACAGTGTGAAGGCGGCCTCGGAATGGAAATCTGATGGTTCTGTTAGCTCCGTTAGGTGATTTCGGGGTTGGGAGAGTGTTCGGAATGTGTTTTGGAGGTCCGTAGCTAATTTAGGCTTGAAATGCCGAAGCTTGAATTTTTGAAGTTCCGGTCCGATAGTGAGATTTTGATCCGAGGGTCAGAATGAAATTCCGGAAGTTGCAGTAGCTCCGTCATGTCATTTGGGATGTGTGTGCAAAATTTCAGGTCATTTGGACGTATTTTGGTTAGGTTTTTGATCGAAAACGTATTTTGAGAGAATATGAAATTCTTAGGCTTAAATCCTTGATTAATTCAAGTTTCTGACGTTGTTTTAGGTGGTTTAAGGATTGGTACAAGTTTGAATGATGTTATGGGATGTGTCCGTAGGTTTGGTTGAGGTCCTGGGGGCCTCGGGTGTGTTTCAGATGCTCAACGGGGCATTTTTGAGTTGTAAAAAGTTGCAGATTTCTGTTCAGGTCTGTTGCAGACCTTCCTTCTCTACGATCGCAGCTGTCCCTACGTGATCGCATAGTGTAAATTCGGAGGGTGATATTTTTGTTCTACGCGATCGCATTATCTGGTTCGCGATCGCGGAAGTCAGCTTTTTCCCTTCTTCGCGTTCGCAGTTGTTCCCCCGCGTTCGCATAGTAGAAATTAGGATCTGGTAATTTCCATGCATTTTCCTTTTCGCGATCGTGTGGCCCTGTTCGCGATCGCGTACGTCTATTTATTTCTCTTCTGCGATCGCAGGCTTTAGGCCACATTTGCATAGACCAATTTTGGAACCTTTAAAATTTACCCTTCGCGATCGCATTCAAATCCGTGCGATCGCATTGAACAAATACCTGGGCAGTTATAAACATTTCAAAATCCGAGGGTTAGCCATTTTTATCAAAACACAAGCTTCGGAGCTCGGATTTGAGGGAGATTTTGAGGGTTTTTCAGGGACAACGATTGGGTAACGATTCTATACTCCTTTTTGCTTATAACCCACTAATCTAAGCCTAATTTTCTCTTTTAATTTCGGATTTTAGATGAAAAATTGATAAAACTTCATAGACCGAATTTTTGAGTTTTGAGTGAGTGTTTGAACTCCGATTTGAGAGATTTATATATGGGTGGACTCGTTAGAGTACAAGGGTTCTGAAAATGTTAATTTTATCCGATTCCGAGACGTTGGCCTGAGGGGCATTTTGGTCATTTTACCTAATTTCGCGTCTTAGCTTTGAATTAAATCGTAGAATCAATTGCTTGAGATGTTATTTACGATATGTAATTGAATTGAATAGATTTGGACCATTTAGAGTCGGATACTCGTGGCAAACGTGTGGTTTCGAGTTGATTTTGGAGCCGGTTCGAGGTAAGTGGCTTGTCTAACCTTGTGTGGGGGACCCTCTCCCCTTAGGATATGATATTTGGTAATTGAATGCCTAGTACGTGAGGTGACGAGCGCGTACTTGAGCTAATTTTTGAAAATCCGGTTCTACTTTAAGTACTTAAACTGAGTTCTTTCCTTACTTGTTTTATTCTACATGCAAATATAGCCTGTGTTAGTTTAGAGGAGTATGATTAGTTGAATTAATTGCTTATTTTGCTTAAACTGCCTTAATTGCATTACGTGAAGCATGTTAGGCTAGAATTTACTGTTTACTCATTACGGACTTAGTATTTATTTTGATGTCCTTGAGCTGTTGTTGTGTGTTTTAAATTGGGACTACGGGACGGCATCCCGGGAGATCCCCTGTGCGTAATTATGGTCTGGATTGAGGTGCGGGATACCAAGAGATCCCTGGCACGTGTATTGAGGATACCAAGAGATCCTCGGGATACCAAGAGATCCCTGGCATATGTGTTGAGGATACCAAGAGATCCCTAGAGTGTGTATTGAGGATACCAGGAGATCCCGATTATTTATCTTGCTGTGAGGGGTATTTCCTTGCAGTTGTTTTTATCTCTGTTTCCGTTATTGCACTATTATTATACTGTGTAGATCTTTATTATCGATTCTCAGTTTTACCGCTTATTGCCCTGTCATTACATTAGATATATATTTATCTCAGTAGGGCCCTGACCTTCCTCGTCACTACCCAATCGAGGTTAGGCTTGGCACTTACTAAGTACCGCTGTGGTGTACTCATGACCTTTCTGCGCATGTTTTTCATGTGCAGATCCAGGTACTTCTACCCAGGCGCATCATCCTTGAGGCAGGGAGCATTTCGGAGACTTCAAGGTACATCTGCCGCGTCCGCAGACCGAAGAGTCTCCTTCTTTACTCTATCTGTAGTGTTAGCCCTTCTATCGTACTATTGATGTAGACGTTTCTGAAGATTAGATCACTTTACTGTATTGTCACGACCCAGTTCCCATACCCGGTCGTGATGGCGCCTCTCGTGAAGACAAGGCCAGCCAACTAACCCAAATCCTTTCACTAACAATTATTAAACATAAATGAATAGAAGATATAACTTAATGGCATTAGAAACTGTTTATTACTACCTGACCGGGGTGTCACAAGTCACGAGCATCTAAGGAAACCTTAACACAACTACAGGCCAATAAATATATACAAGTAAAATTTCTGGAAAACAAAAGACAACATCCGATGCCGCGAACGCTGGCGGTCACCTTGCTCAGCTACAATAACAATACCTTCAATCCGCTAATAACCCGCTACCGGGTGAAACGATACCTGCAACTGCACGCGAGGTGCAGGGAGTAAAGTGAGTACTTCCAACTCAGTGAGTAATAAGAGTAAATAATAACTGAGAGGCAAGAAATCACGTAAGAGCACTCCATTATGCTATATAGGACAGTACAACCCTTTGAGAAAACAGTAAAACCATGAAAAATCCTTTAGAAAATATCTGGCTCAGTTTAAAAACCTCTTTTAAAAAATATCCTTTTCCAACAGTCAAGCAAATGAATGCGTAATCAGATAGTGCAAGTCCGCACATAAGTCAGCCCCTCGGGCACAGCACTCCATCAACAAATAACACCAGGGTATCTGGTAAACAGTGCAAGAAGTAACATGGATGCCAATGATATGAGAGTGTTGAATGTCATGACACGTAGTACAAACAGGAACCAATACATGAATGCAATGCAATGCACATGACCGCTGCGGCGCGCAGCCCGATCCATTTGGGTACCCGCGCTCACTAGGGTGTGTACAGACTCCGGAGGGGCTCCTAAAGCCCAAGCGCAATATCATCATAGTATCGCTGCGGCGTGCAGCCCGATCCATATTCAGTCCAGATCAATGCAAATGAGCCACTCGGGCAATGTCAAGTAATAGCTTTTAACTCAAAACATCAGAAAATGCAATTTAAGTCTTTAAACTTTAGCAATATGACTGCACATTTCAAAACTGTGTTTAACTCAGGACTGAAGTCATTTAACATGCTAAGTGTCATGAAAACGGCAATAATAATCCCTAAAGGATTCAAATAATTGGCACGAAGCCCAAAACATGGCAATCAGCCCAAATCACGATAGCATCAAGCAGGTTTTAGTCAATAACGCAGTAAAATCAACAACCGGGACGGACCAAGTCACCATCCCCAACGGTGCTCTACCCCACGCTCATACCTGGCGTGCAAGTCACCATAATACAGCACTATGATGTGCAAATTCGGGGTTTCAAACCCTCAGGATATCATTTACAAGTATTACTCACCTCGAACCGGTGAAATCTCTAGCTCGCGACGCCTTTGCCCCTCGAATCGGTCTCCACGCGCGTCGAATCTAACCAAAATCAGAGTGAATACATTACAATATGCCAAAGGAACAATACCCAATCGAAAACAGCCAAGAAATAGCAGAAATCTCAAAACTAGCAAAACCCGAGCCCTGGGCCCGCTTCTCGAAAAATTACAAAATTCACATTACCGGATTCCTCGTCTCGCCACGAGTCCATACATACCAAGAACTCCCAAATCCGAGCTCAAATGGCCTATCAAATCCCAATTTGAAATATCAAAAACTCAAGCCCTAGCTTTACCCCTTTTAATGAATTCCAACCAATTTCCATGTTAAATTTAACAAAATCTCGAGTATTTAGGCCAAGGAACTTACCTCTAATCATTCCTCCTTGAATCCCTCTTCAAAATCGCCTCAAAGCTCTCAAAGCTCGCTCAAAATGGTGGAAAATACATAACCCTCGCGGATGAAATATTATAATAAAAACCCCTTTCTGAGCAGTTCTTTCCGCTTTTGCGGTCCTTTTGTCGCTTCTGCGACACCGCTTTTGCGTTTACTTATCCGCTTCTGCGGTTTCTCAACTTTTCCCCAAGACCGCTTCTGCGGTCAACCAATCGCGTAAGCGGGTCCGCTTCTACGGTCCGCTTTTGCGGAAAAATCTCCCAGGCCCATTTTCGCTTCTGCGGGCCCCCTCTCGCTTCTGCATGACCGCTTCTGCGGTGCAGAAGCGGAAATACCAGGTACCGGATCCTTCAGCAGCCTTTAAACTCCAAATTTCATCCCGTTAACCATCCGAAACCACCCCGAGGCCCCCGGGACCTCAGCCAAACGCACCAACATATCCCAATACATCATACGAACTTGCTCCAATCATCAAAACACACCTAACAACACTAAAATCATCAATTCACATCAGATTCAAGCCTAAGTTCTTCAAGAACTTCCGAAATGCACTTTCGATCAAAAACCTGACCAAACGATGTCCGAATGACCTGAAAATTTGCACACATATCCAAAATCACTTAACGAAGCTACAACAACTCTCGGAATTCTATTCCGACCCCCGGATCAAATTCTCACCCATCCACCGGAATTCGCCAAAATACTAACCTCGCCAATTCAAGCCTAATTCTACACCGGGCCTCCAAAATCAATTCCGATCGCACTCCCAAGTCACAAATCATCCCCCGAAGCTAACCGAATCACCGAAAATCACATCCGAGCCTTCTAACTCATAAGTCAACTTCCGGTTGACCTTTCCAACTTAAGCCTTCCTTAAAGAGACTAAGTGTCTCATTTCCTATCCAAACCAATTCAATTCAACTATAACTCACTCGTTGCTGATAATGAAACATGAAGAAGCAGTAAATGGAGGAAACGGGGCTGTAATACATGAGACGACGGGTCGGGTCATCACATCCTCCCCAACTTAAACCAACGCTCGTCCTCGAGCGTACCCAGTGTTGTCCTAGAAGCTAACCAACAGCTGAATAACTTTACCAAGCATATACCCGGGGTGATCTCACGTCACCCTATCTCATATAGGTCCGAAAACACAATATAGCCGAAATCTCACAGTCCATTTAAACCATAAACCATAGAACCACATTGCACTTTCCGAAATCATACACAATATCAGAACCTCACATCTATACCCAGAATAAACCCGAACCAGCTGTAATAACCCATACTTGCAACCTCATGTGAAATCATATGATATACCACATAATCCAAACACTCGAAACGATAGCCTCTATTTACAGCAGTTGCCCATAATAACCAAATACCGATAGAAAACCTTTTATTAGCTAAAGTCTTATTCCAACACTTCCATATACTGCCAACAACAAATGAAACACGCGATAAACCGTAACCATTCCTCAGATAAACCATTCATGAAGCCACTTCCCTTTGACTAATATCACAACAGATTTCCGAGCCATACCTTGATATTATCTCTCTAACAAGCTGCAATCAATTATGTTCGTATTCATTAATGACTCTAACTATCACCTCGAATCCAACACACCACTCTGGTGATATGATACCTCAATACAGGCCTAAGCCACAACTTGCATAATACGCGTACCAACAAGAAACGACCTGAATATACTCAAATCATGAAAATAACTCAAACAAAGAGCTGTACTTCAAGCTCATTA
>NW_017677898.1:10886-17555 GCF_001879085.1 Nicotiana attenuata
AGTCGATCCTAAGTGCCACAACACTACCGAAGTATTATCAGTTTACATCACATTGCCCTTTTACTGGAACACATACCCCCGTCGACTCACTATAGTTGGCAATACCATTTTCCTTAATCATTTGAAAATCGATTCTTTGATCACCTGCAGCTGCCCGTGCTGCTTAAGAATTAATGACTTTCCATTACTGAACTGAACCGTAACCTTACACACACACACCCCAATCCTCCACAACATATCACATATACCATACCACGCTAGGATAACATGAGAACTCCATCTTCCTTTTCTTAACCACAAACATCTACGTACCCAACTAGTCGAGAACTCTCCATTGATCCCATCAAGAAGAGAAATCATTACACATTCCATGCTTCGCATGCCCATAGGCAATTTATACGTCTCTAAACCACGGTAAAACTTATCAAGAACTCTCCCCCAATTCCATTGCACAAGCTAAACTGCCAGGACTGATTCCTTCTACCCGAACCAAGCTAAGCAAGCTGTCAGAACTCAAGAGCCTTGCTGCACAACACCGGTAAAAGCTCATTACCTCGAACACATACGAAGAATTAATCATATCTTTACCATACCGATTCGGTCTACTATCAAGTTATTCCATCTATCTAATTCCCCTTTTTATTCATCCTCCACTTGATATTTCTTCCTCGTTGTAGTATCACAATGCCTCAACCCAAGCCTACCACACGAGACTCGAACATAAGACCACACTGTCTAAGACCCATAGGCCACTGAATACTCTCTCAATTGTTTCCCAGAAATACCACATTCCGGAATACTTCACTCTGAAAACTTTCTGCGAATCTAAATTCGCTTCCTTTACTTTCCAGGTATCGACACATAGGATCCCATGATCAACATATAAATACCACAAGTCTTGACCTTTTCTAATGAAAACACAGTTTCTAGCCACATACACAACCTTAAGACACCTGATTATTACATGTAGAATTCTTGAACACAATAAAACCATTCTCGAGAGTCATTCACTCTTATTCAAACTGCAAATTACCTGACTTAACGAACAAAACCACTCGTGCCTTATTAGCACTCTGACACCGCAGGGTATGATCAAATTCCAATACAAACAAACATCTTCCTTCTCTATACACTGAGCATTTCTTTATCAACAACAGCTCAAGACATCCTATTATTTTCACACATCTACGAAGCACCATATAACCTTTGTCAAAAATTTTGCTTCACTCGTGCCATCCTCGGCTCAATTTTCTGCAACCCGAACTGATTCGCCAGCATACCTCGAAACGGAACCAACGTAGCACATAACCGTGCAATCAGCTAATCATAGCAACCTCCCCAACTTGGCTCGAAGCCATATATCAAGACACACTTAACAACTCATAACACTTTTACTCTAATGATGCCACAATGTCATAGTGAGATTAAACTCAAATCATCTACAAGTTTGTGAAAACACAGATTATCTAGTACTGTAATCCCCTACAATTCTCGCATTCATCCCCACATAAGTTGAGTCCACCCTCTAGAGCGACCCGAATTTATCAACTTTCAACTCGTACTTTTCAATTACACATGAGATCTTCTAATAATACACATAGGGACCATGCCACTTAAGAACACTCCGCAGGAGATAACCCACCTGCTTCACCTCAATTTAGTATTTCAGCACACCTTCCATCGACATACACATAGCACAGTCATTTAGTCTTCCTGAGTCTGAACTCATACCGCCACACGTAATGCACTTCACTCCCCAGCTAGGAGACACGAAAATATTCTTCACGTGCCCATAACTCGGACTACACATCAAATCACAACAGGAATCGAACACTTAACAGCTCATCTATTATTCAGCAGACTCCTTCGTCACTACCAAGAGCACATGGATACATCTCGCAGTACTAACATACTCATCACATGGATATCCAACCGCCATTCCGGCTAATAAGGACAATACTGAACATATAAGTTCAAAACACTTGCTCACACAATCAGCACCTCAGTGCTTAAGCCATAGGCAAATATCCGGCTTCAAGTCCTCCAGACTGGCCCAACATCAAACTCACGGAGATTACATCTCACCCCTTGATTGGGGAATCACTAGCCATCAAGGCACATAAAGGACTGAGCGCTCGCGTGCGCATACAGACGTGTGGAAAGGAATTTCAAGAGTTATATCTCAAGCTGAATCAAGTACGCACGATAAGAATTCCAAGAATGGGAAGTTTTCCTAAAGGTTCTGCAGCCTCTCGAGGATAAATACAGACGTCTCCGTACCGATCCGCGAGACTCTACTAAACCTGCTCATGACTCGTGAGACCTAGTAACCTAGGCTCTTATACCAAATGGTCACGACCCAATTCCCAACCTGGTCGTGATGGCGCCTCTCGTGAAGACAAGGCCAGCCAACTAACCCAAATCTTTTCACTAACAATTATCAAACATAAATAATTAGAAGATACAGGTTAATGGCATTTAAAATTATTAATTTCTACCCGACCGGGGTGTCACAAGTCACGAGCATCTAAAGAAACCTGAACACAACTACAGGGCCAATAATATATAAAGAAAAATTCTAGAAAATCAAAAGACAACATCCGGTGCCGCGAACGCTGGCGGTCACCTTGCTCAGCTACAATAGCCCTACCTTCAATCAGCTAATAACCCGCTACCGGGTGAACAATACCTGCAACTGCACGCGAGGTGCAGGGAGTAAAGTGAGTACTTCCAACTCAGTGGTAATAAGAGTAAATAATAACTGAGCGGTAAGAAATCACGTAAAAGCACTCCATCATGCTATATAAGACAGTGCGAATCTTTGAGAAAACAGTAAAACCGTGAAGATCCTTTAGAAAATATCTGACTCAGTTTAAAAACCTCTTTTGAAAACATCTTTTTCTCAACAGTCAAGCAAATGAATGCATAATTAGATAGAGCATGTCCGCACATAAGTCAGCCCCTCGGGCACAGCACTCCACAAACAGTTAATACCAGGGCGTCTGGTAACAGTACAAGAAAATGCATGGATGCCAATGATATGAGAGTGTTAAATGTCATGACACGTAGTACAATCAGGAAACAATGCATGAATGTAATTCAATGCACATGACCGCTGCGGCGTGTAGCCCGATCCATTTGGGTACCCGCGCTCACTGTGGGGGTTCAGACTCCGGAGGGGCTCCTACAACCCAAGCGCAATATCATCATAGCATCGCTGCGGCGTGCAGCCCGATCCATCCTCAGTCCAGAACATGCAAATGAGCCACTCGGGCAATGTCAGGTAATAGTTTTTAACTCAAAATATCAGAAAAATGCAATTTAAGTCTTTAAACTTTAGCAATATGACTACACATTTCAAAACAGGGTTTAACTCAGGACTGAAATCATTTAATATGCTAAGTGTCATGAAAACAGTGGTAATAATCCCTAAAGGATTCAAATAATTGGCACGAAGCCCAAATATAGAAATCAACCAAAATAATGATGATAACAAGTAGTTTCAGTCAATTACGCAATAAAACCAACAACCGGGACGGACTAAGTCACAATACCCAACGGTGCTCTACCCCACGCTCATACCTGGCGTGCAAGTCACCACAATACAGCACTATGATGTGCAAATCCGGGGTTTCAAACCTTCAGGATATCATTTAAAAGTATTACTCACCTCGAACCGGCGAAATCTCTAGCCCGTGACGCCTTTGCCCCTCGAATCGGCCTCCACGCGCGTCGAATCTAACCAAAATTAGAGCGAATACATCACAATATGCTAGGGGGACAATACCCAATCGAAAACAATCGAAAATTAGCAAGAATCTCGAAACTAGCAAAAACCGGAGCCCCGGGCCCGCTTCTCGAAAAATTACAAAACTCACATTACCGGATTCCTCATCTCGCCACGAGTTCATACATACCAAGAACTCCCAAATCCGAGCTCAAATGACCTATCAAATCCCAATTTAAAATATCAAAAACTCAAGCCCTAGCTTTACCCCTTTTTGAAGAATTTCATCCAATTTCCATGTTAAATCTATCAAAGTTCCATGTATTTAGGCCAAAGGACTTACCTCCAATCACACCTAGTCGAAATCCCCCTTCAATTCCGTCCAATAGCTCCCAAGCTCGCTTAAAAATGGTGGAAATAACATAACCCTCGCGGAACAAAATGAATATAAAACTCCTACTGGCTTCAGGGGTTTCCGCTTTTGCGGTCCCCATGCCCGCTTCCGCGCAACCGCTTCTGCGGTTTTTGTCCGCTTATGCAGAATTTCATTAAAACTCAAGGGCCGCTTCTGCGACACAAATTTCCGCTTCTGCAGAAGCTCACCTCCTGACCAAACCCGCTTCTGCAACCGCCCGTCCGCTTCTGCGGACTCGTTTAAGCGAAAACTGTTCCGCTTCTGCGGAACTGCCCAACTCCACTCCAGACCGCTTTTGCGACCAAGATTACGCTTCTGCGGAACCGCTTAAGCGGTCCATTTCCGCAGAAGCGAACATACCAGATACCAGCAAGATCTGCCATTTCCTCAACTTGAATTTCATCCCGATAGCCATCCGAAATCACCCCGAGGGCCCCGGGACCTCAACCAAAAGCACCAACATGTCTTAAAACATCATACGAACTTGCTCCAATCATCAAAACACACCTAACAACACTAAAATCATCAATTCACATCGGATTCAAGCCTAAGTTTCTTAAAAACTTCCGAATTACGCATTCGATCAAAAACCCGACCAAACGATGTCCGAATGACCTGAAATTTTACACACATATCCAAAATCACTTCACGAAGCTACAGCAACTCTCGGAATTCCATTCCGACCCTCGGATCAAAATCTCACCTATCAACCGGAATCCGCCAAAATACTAACTTCGCCAATTCAAGCCTAATTCTACACCGGACCTCCAAAATCAATTCCGATCGCACTCCTAAGTCACAAATCATCCCCCGAAGCTAACCGAATCACCGGAAATCACATCCGAACCTTCTAACTCATAAGTCAACGTCCGGTTGACTTTTTCCAATTTAAGCCTTCCTTAAAGAGACTAACTGTCTCATTTCCTATCCACCAATTCAATTCAACTCTAACTCACTCGTTGCTGATAATGAAACATGAAGAAGCAATAAATAAGGAAAACAGGGCGGTAATACCTGATACGATATATATATATATATATATATATATATATATATATGGGCCCAGTCACCTACCATGTGGACCCTTTACTATTATATGATTTCAATATATTCATCTATTGTATGGTCACATGTGCGTTGGTTATCAACTTGCAATTTGAATTTTGCAAGGTTGCTTGCTCAAATTATTAGAGCACAATTCTAGAATATAAATTGTGATGATAATGCTGGTTTAAATCCAAGTTGGTTTAGTAGAAATTGTATGCCTCTAATTATAGCTAAACCATTGGTTATGAGAACAAAACTCAAATAAAAATTTTGTATGAAGTGTATTATTTAATATACAACAGCACTTTGTACGCATCTAGCCAACAAGTTATGATACATTCTCCCCATCACAATTGGTTCAGGTTCAGGTTCAGGAACCATATATTTTCATCTAGAAATATGGATGTACTATATGATTTGATTGTGCCACCACAATGCACAAACATTGGTCCCCAAAGAAGGTTGGGATATGTGTTAGTGATCCCAGCATTAGGGGGAGAAATGAGCAGCTGAAAAAAGTAATACATGGAATGAATTATTATGAGTACACTTAGATCCTCGTACAAAAAAATATGAACTTGAAGTTCAAGTGATAATTCATTTGCAAAATAGTGTCATGCGCATTTGCTGACCCAAAATTAAATGTCATATTTCAGCTACTAACGCTCCAAATAGAATAAACTCCATGATGGACATAGTCTATAAAACGCATGAAGCGTAATAGACTAATCGGTTCCAAAGATAAAACTCCTTGAAGAAGGAGAGGAGCAAATGTTCAAGATGGTCATAATAAGGAGGCAAGTGCTTTATAAGAGCACCATGACACTACACTTCATGAGACCTCATGGGAGAGGCTCAGGTACCTAAAAATAATGAGATAAAGATTATGCACAATAACGTACTTATGTATGGTTGGATAAATACCACAACTCACCTCTAAAGGATGTTTGTCTTTATTAAGTGACGATGGAACCGATATAAAATGATCATCAACGATATTGTTGATATAATGTAGCGCTCAATATTATTAATATTGACGAGGATTTTGAGCTCAAATCTGTCATGAAATTTGACAGATAAATGATTGGCCAAATGAAAAATACGCAATGAAAATTGATTTCACCTGAAAAATATAAAATTGGATGGATAGTCCATTATGCAAAAAGTGAAATGAAAAATCAAGTCGATAGACATAAAGACGACTTGTGGCATAATATTTTCATAAATATCTTGGTATTAGTTATATGGAGACATGTTCTCCTATGGTGAATGGAGTCATTTCAGATTTTGGTCTGACAATACATTTGATATGCATATAATGAAAATCCTTGAAACATTTAAATTGTTCTGAAGCATATTAAGGTTCCCAAGAAATTTATTAAATAAATCTTCGGCAGATCCTTATGTAGATTAGAGCGATCATGGCGTACATGATTTATTTTTGTGTCTAGTGCAATTGGTGCACTAATATATCTGGCTA
>NW_017677898.1:17603-25342 GCF_001879085.1 Nicotiana attenuata
ATTTTGGACAACTCTCTTGGAGAAGATGCAACAAAAATGAAAACACTGTTGTACCTCGTGTAATTGTGAAAGGTGATAACCCTTTTAAAATATCAATTACTGAAGAAATTCCTCTATCAATTAGAGATGAATTCAGTAAGTTTGTTGAGACAAACTTGATCCTAACTAAGAGGTAAATTTACATATATTTAACATATGTTTTGATTGAAGTTTCTTTGGAATGATAGGTTTGGACTATTCTATTTTATATATTTATTAAACCTTTTTTAGGAACGAAGGGGTATGAAGAGAAGGATGATATACTGGAGGAAGAGTTTGATCTTGGAATTGAATTTATAGCTAATAAGACATGGTTTTTTTGAACCTTCATTATACTGGTATAGGAATCAATGAAACGGTATGTGAACATACATTACTTTTTTTGTTTTGTTTTAGAATAAATATGTTTCAGTATATTCGATTGATATCTGTTTTCTTTTTGAAGCATATTGATGTTATATTCTATTACCTCCGGAAGAAAGCAAAATATGAAAACATAAGGATGACAACTACAGACAATTATTTCAGTACTATCATTCAAGAAGTGTACAGTAAATCGAATATGCATGACATAAAGGTACAAAATGAGATTTTTGATTTGACAAAGAAGTTAAGAGAGTATGTTCTTTAGTTTTACATTCTTGGTAACACCCCCTGGGTTTTCGTGGATTATGTTCTTATGCCAATCAATGTAAAAGAGGCATGGCATTGGGTGTTGGGTGTTCTATCTTTGCGTACTTGTAACGACCCGACCCGTCGTTACGGGAGTTACCGCCCCGTTTTCCCCGTTTTATGCTTCTATATGTTTCATTATATGTGTTTGGAGAATTTGAAGTAATTCGGTTAGAGTTCGGTTAGAAATGAGACAATAAGTCTCTTTATGAGAAGGATTGTTTGGAAAAGTCAACCGAATGTTGACTTATGAGTTAGAAGGCTCGGAATGGATTTCCGATGATTCGACTAGTTTCGGGGGATGATATGTGACTTAGGAGCGCAATCGGAATTGAATTTGGAGGTCCGGTGTAGAATTAGGCTTGAATTGGCTAAGGTTGGATTTTGGCGAATTCCGGATGGTAGGTGAGATTTTGATCCGAGGGTCGGAATGGAGTTCCGAGAGTTGCAGTAGCTCCGTTAGGTGATTTTGGATATGCGTGCAAAGTTTCAGATCATTCGGAGGTGTTTAGGTCGGGTTTTAGATCAAATGCAAGTTTCGGAAGTTTTAGTTTAACTTAGGCTTGAAGCCGTGGTAATTCGATGATTTTGATGTTTGTGATAGTGTTTTTATGTTACGAGCAAGTTTGAATGAAGTAGTAGAACATATCTTTGCTTTTGGTTGAGGTCCCGAGGGCCTCGGGGTGAATTCGGGTGGTTAAACGAGAGTTTTGAGGTGTAATTGCAGGTCAGATTTTCTGTCATCTGGTGTTTCCGCTTCTGCGGAAATGGACCGCAGAAGCGGTACCGCAGAAGCGGGTACGTGGTCGCAGAAGCGGTCGTGGACGGCTAGGGAAATTCCGCATATGCGGAAGGTGGCTCGCACCAGCGGGTCCGCATAAGCGGACAATGTGCCGCAGAAGCAGTTTTGAAGGAACCGCAGAAGCGGACTTCGCGTCGCATAAGCGAAGTCCGGGCTTCTAAGTGAAAACCGCTTAAGCGGAAATGTGGCTGCAGAAGCGGTCCCGCATAAGCGAAAGCGTGACCGCAGAAGCGAAAATCGCTGGGCGACAGAAAGGGTTTTAAAATAATATCTCATCCGCGACCCTTTCATATTTTTCCTCCATTGTTGACGTTTTTAAGAGCTTTGAACAAGGAAATTCGAGGGTTTTGACTGAGAATCACTTGGAGGTAAGTTCCTTGGCCTAAATATTCGAATTTATGGTAGAAATTACATGTAAATTGTAGAAAATTCATCAAAAACGGGTCAAGCTAGGGCTTGGAAAGCTATGATGTAAAAATGGAATTTGGAGGGTCAAACGAGCTCCGATTTTGGTAAACTACTCGTGGCGAGACGAGGAATCTGTTGGTGTGATTTTCGGAATTTTTTGATAAGTGGGCCCGGGGCTCGGATTTTACCAACTTCGTGAATTTTAGTACTTTTCGAGTATTTTTGATTGGGTTATGTTTCTTTAACCCATATTTATGTATTCGTTGTGATTTTGACTAGATTCGACGCGCGAGGAGGTCGATACGAAAGGAAAAGGCATTGCGGACCATTCTACGGCCGGATAGACGTGAGTAGTTGGTGTATATGATGGCCTGAGGGTTTGAAACCCCGGCTTATCACATTGTGACGCTATTGTAGGGCGTGACTCGAACCCCATGGTAGGTGCGGGATTAGTTATGACTGGGGATTGAGACTTAGTCCATCCCGAACAAGAATGTTTCTATATTGGCGACTGATACGCACCATGTATTGATTATATCTGGGCTTATTGCCGTGTTTGGGGCCTTGTGCCGATCTGTAGCATCCTTAGAGGATGAATGTCATTCTGATAGCATGCTTTGTATACTCATTGATCTCAGTCCTATGGTTAATCACTGTTATGAAATGCTAAGTCACTTTTCCTGAAGTTAAATATCTAAAGTATATTCTCCTTAATAAATTGGAAATTGGGAAATTAATTGAATCTGTTACGTGACTCATATGCATATTGTGGACTGAGTATGGAACGGGCTGCACGCTGCAGCGAATGGTATGATTATATTGCGCTTGGCTGAACGAGCCCCTCCGGAGTCTGTACACACCCCCAGTGAGCGCCGTCGACGTTAAATGGATCGGGCTGTACGCCACAGCGTGTTCATGTGCATTGCATTGCATCATTACATTTTACTTGACTGTTATATTTGAAGTTGTTTTGCTGTTGGTTCATAGTAAGGTGTAGGACTGTTAGTGTTTGCTTTGCTTTGTGGTATTTCTTGGATTTCTTATCTTCAGACATTTTATATGCTTATTACTCACTGAGTCGGTAGTACTCACCCTTACTCCCTGCACCTTGTGTGCAGATTCAGGTACACCGGAGGCTTAGCTGAGCAGTCCTTGTTTTCCAGAGCTATTCAGAGTTGTTGAGGTAGCTGCTTGACGTTCGCAGGACCTGACTAATCTTCCGATTTTAGTTTTAGTTATATATATACATTTACAGACTTGAGTATTTTCGTTCAGATATTGTTATTCAGATTGTTTAGAGGCTCTAGACTCGTGACCCCAGATCTTTTGGGAGTGTTTTAATAGACTTCGTATTTCTCGGTATTGTTCTTCGATAAATTATTGGATTATTATTCTAAAACTATTATATTCTCTTTTGATTGTCGGTTTGAGGTTTACGGTTGATTTGGGAACGATTGTGGTCAGGCTTGCCTAGCAATATTGTTGGGCGCCATCACGACCGGGTTTGGGGTCGTGACAATACTGGGTGCATATACATATATGACTCAATAAGATCCTCAAGACATGATGTTGTAGTTCATAAAGCTTTGAACTCATTTGCTGTAATGATACCATTGTTGCTCAACACTACTACATTTTATCAGCAAAGAAGTGACATTACAATGGATAAACCACATTTTTTGGAAAAAGAGGAGCTAAGTAATCCATTTGCTATTATTTCAGTGGATAACTTGCCTCAACAGGAAAAAGCGTAAGTGTTTTGCTATGTTTATCCTGCTTCTTTATATTACTTCAGCTATTTATCGTTTATTATTATTTTATCTTATTCTTTCTTAATATGTGTTTTATTGTAGTGATTGTGGTATATATTATTCTGCATTTGCGGAGTATTTCATTGAAGGCAAGGAGTTACCAGATGACAAGAACATGTTTGATCCTACACGTCTTCGATTAAGATATGCAGCATTACTATACATTTATGGTAAAAAGAAGCAGTTGGAATCTCTTGTTAGTGAAGATGAGTCTACAGGAAGACTAGATAAACCTTCTGTTTTAGAAAGGCGCAAGATTAAGAACAAGAAATAATTTTTTGTTCTTTTCAGTAATTGACTACATACTTTTGATTGAAATGCAGATTATTATGCTATATATTATGATAGAATTAAAGAGTATAATATTTTTGAAATTTTTTTTACGAAGGGATACAAACCATTATATTATAATGAAGAAGTGCAAAATAGTGAAAATTTGGTATCTAGAATAATTAACCGTAATTACATAATTTAATATTTTGTGTCTAGTAATTAACTGTAATTACACTGGAGATTTTTATTGTAAAACCACTATGTCCTGTATTTAATACTGGATGTCAATACTCCAAATTTCGATGTTAGTATAATTTGAACAATATACTGGAATGAATATAATCCAGTATATTATAATGGAGAAGTGGAAAATAGTGAAAATTATGTAATTAGAACAATTTACGGGAATTAATGAATTTAATATTTAGTGTCCTGTATATTATATTATGGTTGAGTTTTGTTTGGTTCCTGTATATTTTACAGGAATTCTACCGTGTTTAAGCTTGTTGTCCAGTATATTATACTGGAAAACTAGCATCTGTATTCTGTATTTAATATTTAGTGTCCTGTATAATTTACTGGAGTTTTATATTGTAAAACCACTATATCCTGTAATTATTACTGGAAATGAATATTGCTGATTTTTGTATCCTATATTCATCCAATTTTTATTACATGCTATAGTATATGCTGGAATCGCTACTCATGAAGGAATATAATCCAGTATATTATAATGGAGAAGTGGAAAATAGTGAAAATTTGGTAATTAGAACAATTTGCTTGAATTAAATAATTTAATTTTTAGTTTCCTGTATAATTTACTGGAGTGTTATATTGTAAAACCACTATATCCTGTAATTACTACTGGAATGGAATAATGCAGATTTTTTTATACTATATTCATCCAATTTTTATTACCTCCTATAGTACATGCTGGAATCGCTACTCATGAAGGAATATAATACAGAATATAATAATGAAGAAGTGGAAAATAGTGGAAACTTGGTATCCAAAACAATTTGCTGGAATTAAATAATTTAATATTTAGTGTCCTGTATAATTTACTGGAGTTTTATATTGTACAAACACTATATCTTGTAATTGTTACTGAAAATGAATATTGCTCATTTTTTCATCCTAATATTCATCCAAATTTTTATTACGCTCATATAATTATATGCTGGAATCGCTACTCATGAAGGAATATCAATCAGTATATTATAATGGAGAAGTGATAAATACTGGAAATTTTGCTAACTGTGAGAACAATTTACTTGAAATTAAATAGATTTAATATTCGTTTTTCCTGTATACTATACTGGAGTTTTTATTTGTAAATACATCTATATCCTGTAAAGTACACTGGAATGAAATAATGCAGATTTTTTTATCCCTATACTCTTCCAATTTTTATTACCTGCTATAAGACATGCTGGCATCGCTTAACTCATTGAGAGGAATATAATCTATATATTATAATGGAGAACTCGTCGACTACACGACATACTGTAAGTGTGGAGTTGTTATATTTGTAAAAGCCACTATATCCTATAATCTACTACTGGAATAGAATAATATGCAGATTTTTTACCTATATATTCATACAATTTCTTAATTCCTGTGACGTTGTACACTGTCGTAAGTAATATATTGTTAAAGCATACCCTAGTATTTCTAATGGATTGATGTGAAATCACTAAAAACAGACTCTAGGACGCTAGATCTAAATAAAGAACGTTCACTAGTATAATCAATACTGGCAAATACAGCCTGATACCAAGGCACATGTTCCGTGAAATTTACTGGAATCCAAACAAAATTACTAGAGGATAATCCGACTAAACACAGAGTATTATATACTGGAACACAAAATGCAAAAAAGTTAAGTGGAATTAACATAAATTTAATATTCCGTTTCTTTAATATAACCTTGGAGTTATATTGATTCGTAACACCACTATGGTGTTTTTACGACTATAAGTGTGTTCTTGTAAGAAAATCAAGAAGCAAATAAATAAAAAATACTACCGCGTATCATTTCGTATTACTATAGTTCTTGTCCTCAGTAAACAAGAATAATTGAATAATATTATTATCGGAGATTGACATCTAGCCAAATGCATACTTATTGTGGTATACTGTCATCAGTCTTTCTCTTCGCTATAACTTTTCTTGCACTTACAGATGAACTAAGAATGAATTTGTGCAATTTGTTCTGGTGATGCCCATTATTTTTTGCACACCGACTACGATCTTGGTTCCTTCTTGAATCTGTACCGAAACAGTGATTCTTCTGTCTCTTTCTGCTATACAGTACTTTCGGCACTCTGAGGCTAGTGATTTCTGATTTAATAGTGTCCTGGTATAACCCATGTTGTTGTCTATTCACTACAAAAATTACTTGTGCTTTCATACTTTTCAACTAAAGAGTCCTGAAAATACGGAGAGGCAAAAGGCCGATTTCTTTTGATTATACTCTCGATTGCAGGCACGATTGCAATGTTCACGGATTGCATCGACTCATCTAGCTGAAATTCAGAATCAAATCACAATTAATTTCCTTTGTCTAGATCCACAATTAATCTCCACGTACGGCACCACTTCTTTGAACATTGCAATCTTGCAGCTCTATCAATGAGCAGACCTATCTGCTAGCAGCAGTATAAAGCTGGCGTTGAGTATCATTTTTGCAGTTCCAATGATTGCTTGGTCTGCCGAAGGACAATTTGGATTATGAGTCCTATAAAGTCGCTATGGGGTGGAATATCCCTTCTCGCAAGTGTCCGTTTTTCATAGACCATAGGCTTTGCAAGTTTTCTTGTATGAAATCCATTCACTTCGTCTCTCAAAATTGGCAAATTCTCTTGGCGAGAGAGGCGACTGCTTAGCATTTATTCACCTGAGGTGAGGCAATCATAATAGGATTTGTATGTTAACCATATCACTTTCTGAATCGTCTTCTGTTGAGTATTGGGACATGTGAGACGACGCCCACCTTTCCCTGGCGGTTCCTCCACTCAAATAATGAAGAGTTTGTAATCTTATCCAATTCAAGCGGCTGACGCACGGAATGGTGGCTTCGTCTTCTGGAGTAGTGCAGAGAGTCAGCCAAAATTACTGAGTGGTGAAGGGTTAATATAGGCGTCTCTGCTGTAGGTCATCATGGGCGACTTGTGAAAGAGGAATTGTATATCAACAGTGTTTCTCACTCTTACTTGTCTTCAGAGAATCATCTTTTTCTAATGATAGATGCCAATTCCTCAATGTAGCGACTCAGAGGAAAACCTGTTGCAATTCCACTGTTGCAATTAGGCCTTGTGTCGACTCTGACAAGGAACAGTAAATTCATTAACGATCCCAATTGGCCTTTTCTCTTAATCCTGAATATACCATTCATATATTCATCTTATTCTCATTTTATCCACTACTTTGCCAAAATGCTATATGGAACTCTGGTTTATTTGCATCTTTGGTAAAGCCCACTAAATAGTAACACCTTATATTTTTTTTAGACAGATCGTTCCAGCTACGAATCAAGTGGTCTTATCTATCACACAATACTTCCACCCCGGCCAGAAATTGATGCCCATACTATATAAAAAAACATGTAAAAACCTGTAAAAGAAACTACAATGAATTTTAGTCTATAAACTTTACAAATAACAGTATTCATAAATATGCTGGAGATAAAGCTCACACAATACAAGCCAACACGTATCGTGTAAAATTTACTT
>NW_017677898.1:25546-26208 GCF_001879085.1 Nicotiana attenuata
CAAGTACACTTTCATCAGTACATACCAAAGAGTATCTCGTGTTACTTGACCTGTTAACATAGAACTCAAAATGCTCCTTTATAGCTGCTAAGCAAAAACATCTAATCATGGCATTTTTATCTTGAAAAACAGAACCAAGTTTTACATCATCCAGTGATGCATTTTCCTTTAATATTATTGATGGAGATTCTTTTGCCTTTCCTTTTCCTTTCCTTTTTCTTCCTTCAATACTTTGTAGTGATTCAATGTGCTGATCTTCCACAGGAATTACAATTTCTTTTTCCATTGTAATATCATAAATTGGATTCTCCTGCTCTTCTTCAACTTGAGATATCAGCAACACTTGCTCTTCCGGACCATATGTGTTTCTGTGCAATAATTGTTGATTATCAATTTCCATTATTGCATTACCTTCTAGTTGTTGATCTGGTTTTTCTGATATTTCAACAACAAATTTCGAATCTTTATAGTATGGATCATTTTTTAAAAGAATCATACACATAATAAGATCTTCATCTTTTGTCACTTCTATTCCCTTAGAAGTACCTAGGTTGATATTAAGCCATACATTTGCTTGAAACTTTTTGTTGTCAAGCTCTATAACTTTAAAAAATTTTCTAAGGAATTCTTCAAATGAAGTCCCATCATTTATCAGGAGAAAC
>NW_017677899.1:20632-21765 GCF_001879085.1 Nicotiana attenuata
CTTGTGTTGCCGCAATGTCGCAAGTAGAGGTTTATCGGGGCGTCGCTTGCGTCACCGAGGCCTATGCTAAGGGCGATGTGCAGATACAATGTCACAAGTACAGGTTTATCCGGGCGTCGCATGTGTCGCCGCAATGTCGCAAGTAGAGGTTTATCGGGGCATCACTTGTGTCGCGGAGGCCTATGCCAAGGGCGATGTGCCGATACAATGTAGCAAGTAGAGGTTTATCGGGGCGTCGCTTGTGTCATCGCAATGTCGAAAGTAGAGGTTTATTGGGGCGTCACTTGCGTTGCCGAGGCCTATATAGAGGGCGATGTGCCGATATAATATCGCAAGTAGAGGTTTATCGGGGCGTCGCTTGTGTCACCGCAATGTCGCAAGTAGAGGTTTATAGGGGCGTCGCTTGCATCGCCGAGGCCTATGCCGAGGGCGATGTGCCGATACAATGTTGCAAGTAGAGATTTATCGGGGCGTCGGTTGTGTCGCCGCAATGTCGCAAGTAGAGGTTTATCGGGGCGTCGCTTGCGTTGCCGAGGCCTATGCCAAGGGCGATGTGCCGATACAATTTCGCAAGTAGAGGTTTATCGGGGCGTCGCTTGTGTCACCAAGGCCTATGCCAAGGGCGATGTGCCGATACAATGTCGCAAGTAGAGGTTTATCGGGGCGTCGCTTGTGTCGTCGCAATGTCGCAAGTCGAGGTTTATCGGGGCGTCGCTTGTGTCGCCGAGGCCTATGCCAAGGGCGATGTGCCGATACAATGTCGCAAGTAGAGGTTTATCGGGGCGTCGCTTGTGTCGCCGAGGCCTATGTCAATTGCCCAAGGTCGGACATGGCAGGGTGTGGCCATGGCACGGTGCAGGACGTGGCAGGACATGGCAGGACATTGCCATGGCATGAGTCAGGACGACGCAGGACGTGTCAGGACGTCGCAGGACATGGCCATGGCACGTGTCAGGGCGTCGCAGGACATGGCAGGGCGTGGCCATGCACGTGTTATGACGTCGTATAACATGGTAGGACATGGCCATGGCACGGCGCAGGACGTGGCAGGACGTGGCAAGACATGGCAGGGCGTGGCCATGGCAGGTGTCAGGACGTCGCAGTACCTGGCCATGACACGTGTCAGGGCGTCG
>NW_017677899.1:25879-26206 GCF_001879085.1 Nicotiana attenuata
CGTCGCAATGTCGCAAGTCGAGGTTTATCGGGGCGTCGCTTGTGTCGCCGAGGCCTATGCCAAGGGCGATGTGCCGATACAATGTCGCAAGTAGAGGTTTATCGGGGCGTCGCTTGTGTCGGCGAGGCCTATGCCGAGGGCGATGTGCCAATACAATGTCGCAAGTAGAGGTTTATTTGGGCGTCGCTTGCGTCGCTGAGGCCTATGTCGGGGGCAATGTGCCGATACATTATCGCAAGTAGAGGTTTATCGGGGCGTCGCTTGTGTCACCGCAATGTCGCAAGTAGAGGTTTTCGGGGCGTCGCTTGCGTCGCCGAGGCCTATGCC
>NW_017677900.1:0-1076 GCF_001879085.1 Nicotiana attenuata
CAGCACAGCGTCGCACTCTCTAGTTGATGCCAGCATATCCTGATAACTTTCCAGCATAGAGTCCCACTCCCTAGTTGATGCCAGCATAACTCGATGACTTTCCAACATAGGGTCGCACTCCCTAGTTTATGCCAGCATAACCTGATGAATTTCCAACATAGGGTCCCACTCCCTCGTTGATGCCAGCATCACTCGATGATTTTCTAGCATAGAGTCGCAATCCCTAGTTGATACCAGCATAACCTTATGACTTTCCTGCATAGAGTCCCACTCCCTAGTTGATGCCAACATAATTTGATGACTTTTCAACATAGGGTCCCACTCCCTAGTTGATGCAAGCATAACCTGATGACTTTTCAGCATAGGGTCCCACTCCCTAGTTGATGCCAGCATAACCTGATGACTTTCCAACATAGGGTCCCACTCCCTAGTTGATGCCAGCATAACTCGATGATTTTCCAGCATAGAGTCGCACTCCCTAGTTGATGCTAGCATAACCTGATGACTTTCAAGCATAGAATCCTACTCCCTCGTTGATGCCAGCATAACTCGATGATTTTCCAGCATAGAGTCGCACTCCCTAGTTGATGCTAGCATAACCTGATAACTTTCCAGCATAGAGTCCCACTCCCTAGTTGATGCCAGCATAACTCGATGACTTTCCAACATAGGGTCGCACTCCCTAGTTTATGCCAGCATAACCTGATGACTTTCCAACATAGGGTCCCACTCCCTCGTTGATGCCAGCATAACTCGATGATTTTCCAGCATAGATTCGCACTCCCTAGTTGATGCCAGCATAACCTGATGACTTTCCAGCATAGAGTCCCAATCCCTAGTTGATGCCAGCATAACTCGATGACTTTCCAACATAGGGTTGCACTCCCTTGTTGATGCAAGCATAACCTGATGACTTTTCAACATAGGGTCGCACTCCCTATTTGATGCCAGCATAACCTGATGACTTTCCAACATAGGGTCCCACTCTCTAGTTTATGCCAGCATAACGTGATGACTTTCTAGCATAGAGTCCTACTCCCTCGTTGATGCCAGCATAACGTGATGACTTTCCAACA
>NW_017677900.1:1778-2047 GCF_001879085.1 Nicotiana attenuata
CTCCCTAGTTGATGCCAGCATAACTCGATGACCTTCCAACATAGGGTCGCACTCCCTAGTTTATGCCAGCATAACCCGGTGACTTTCCAACATAGGGTCCCACTCCCTAGTTGATGCTAGCATAACTCGATGACTTTTCATCATAGAATCGCACTCCCTAGTTGATGCAAGCATAACTCGATGATTTTCCAGCATAGAGTCGCACTCCCTAGTTGATGCCAGCATAACCTGATGACTTTCCAGCATAGAGTCCCACTCCTAGGTTGATG
>NW_017677900.1:6954-7318 GCF_001879085.1 Nicotiana attenuata
GTTGATGCCAGCATAACCTGATGACTTTCCAGCATAGAGTCCCACTCCCTAGTTGATGCCATCATAACTCGATGATTTTCGAGCATAGCCTCGCACTCCCTGTTTGATGCCAGCATAACCTGATGACTTTCCAACATAGGTTCCCACTCTCTAGTTTATGCCAGCATAACCTGAGGACTTTCCAGAATAGAGTCCTACTCCCTCGTTGATGCCAGCATAACCTGATGACTTTCCAACATAGGGTCCCACTCCCTAGTTGATGCCAGCATAACTCGATGACCTTCCAACATAGGGTCGCACTCCCTAGTTTATGCCAGCATAACCCGGTGACTTTCCAACATAGGGTCCCACTCCCTAGTTGATG
>NW_017677900.1:11996-15557 GCF_001879085.1 Nicotiana attenuata
AGCATAACTCGATGATTTTCCACCATAGAGTCGCACTCCCTAGTTGATGCCAGCATAACCCTATGACTTTCCAGCATAGAGTCCCACTCCCTAGTTGATGCCATCATAACTCGATGATTTTCGAGCATAGCCTCGCACTCCCTGTTTGATGCCAGCATAACCTGATGACTTTCCAACATAGGTTCCCACTCTCTAGTTTATGCCAGCATAACCTGATGACTTTCCAGCATAGAGTCCCAGTCCCTAGTTGATGCCAGCATAACTCGATGACTTTCCAACATAGGGTCGCACTCCTTAGTTGATGCAAGCATAACCTGATGACTTTTCAACATGGGTTCGCACTCCCTAGTTGATGCAAGCATAACCTGATGACTTTTCAACATAGGGTCCCACTCCCTAGTTGATGCCAGCATAACCTGATGACTTTCCAACATAAGGTTCCACTCCCTAGTTGATGCCAGCATAACTCGATGATTATCCAGCATAGAGTCGCACTCCCTAGTTGATGCCAGCATAACCTGATGACTTTCCAACATAGGGTCCCACTCCCTAGTTGATGCCAGCATAACTCGATGATTTTCCAACATAGGGTCCCACTCCCTAGTTGATGCCAGCATAACCTGATGACTTTCCAGCATAGAGTCCCACTCCCTAGTTGATGCTTCCCACTCCCTAGTTGATGCTAGCATAATTCGATGATTTTCCAGCATAGAGTCGCACTCCCTAGTTGATGCCAGCATAACCTTATGACTTTCCAGCATAGAGTCCCACTCCCTAGTTGATGCCATCATAACTCGATGATTTTCGAGCATAGCCTCGCACTCCCTATTTGATGCCAGCATAACCTGATGACTTTCCAACATAGGGTCCCACTCTCTAGTTTATGCCAGCATAACCTGAGGACTTTCCAGCATAGAGTCCTACTCCCTCGTTGATGCCAGCATAACCTGATGACTTTCCAACATAGGGTCCCACTCCCTAGTTGATGCCAGCATAACCTGATGACTTTCCAGCATAGAGTCCCACTCCCTAGTTGATGCCAGCATAACTCGATGATTTTCCAGCATAGAGTCGCACTCCCTAGTTGATGCCAGCATAACCTGATGACTTTCCAGCATAGAGTCCCACTCCCTAGTTGATGCCAGCATAACTCGATGATTTTCCAGCATAGAGTCGCACTCCCTAGTTGATGCCAGCATAACCTGATGACTTTCCAGCATAGAGTCCCACTCCCTAGTTGATGCCAGCATAACTCGATGATTTTCCAGCATAGAGTCGCACTCCCTAGTTGATGCCAGCATAACCTGATGACTTTCCAGCATAGAGTCCCACTCCCTAGTTGATGCCAGCATAACTCGATGATTTTCCAGCATAGAGTCGCACTCCCTAGTTGATGCCAGCATAACCTGATGACTTTCCAGCATAGAGTCCCACTCCCTAGTTGATGCCAGCATAACTCGATGATTTTCCAGCATAGAGTCGCACTCCCTAGTTGATGCCAGCATAACCTGATGACTTTCCAGCATAGAGTCCCACTCCCTAGTTGATGCCAGCATAACTCGATGATTTTCCAGCATAGAGTCGCACTCCCTAGTTGATGCCAGCATAACCTGATGACTTTCCAGCATAGAGTCCCACTCCCTAGTTGATGCCAGCATAACTCGATGATTTTCCAGCATAGAGTCGCACTCCCTAGTTGATGCCAGCATAACCTGATGACTTTCCAGCATAGAGTCCCACTCCCTAGTTGATGCCAGCATAACTCGATGATTTTCCAGCATAGAGTCGCACTCCCTAGTTGATGCCAGCATAACCTGATGACTTTCCAGCATAGAGTCCCACTCCCTAGTTGATGCCAGCATAACTCGATGATTTTCCAGCATAGAGTCGCACTCCCTAGTTGATGCCAGCATAACCTGATGACTTTCCAGCATAGAGTCCCACTCCCTAGTTGATGCCAGCATAACTCGATGATTTTCCAGCATAGAGTCGCACTCCCTAGTTGATGCCAGCATAACCTGATGACTTTCCAGCATAGAGTCCCACTCCCTAGTTGATGCCAGCATAACTCGATGATTTTCCAGCATAGAGTCGCACTCCCTAGTTGATGCCAGCATAACCTGATGACTTTCCAGCATAGAGTCCCACTCCCTAGTTGATGCCAGCATAACTCGATGATTTTCCAGCATAGAGTCGCACTCCCTAGTTGATGCCAGCATAACCTGATGACTTTCCAGCATAGAGTCCCACTCCCTAGTTGATGCCAGCATAACTCGATGATTTTCCAGCATAGAGTCGCACTCCCTAGTTGATGCCAGCATAACCTGATGACTTTCCAGCATAGAGTCCCACTCCCTAGTTGATGCCAGCATAACTCGATGATTTTCCAGCATAGAGTCGCACTCCCTAGTTGATGCCAGCATAACCTGATGACTTTCCAGCATAGAGTCCCACTCCCTAGTTGATGCCAGCATAACTCGATGATTTTCCAGCATAGAGTCGCACTCCCTAGTTGATGCCAGCATAACCTGATGACTTTCCAGCATAGAGTCCCACTCCCTAGTTGATGCCAGCATAACTCGATGATTTTCCAGCATAGAGTCGCACTCCCTAGTTGATGCCAGCATAACCTGATGACTTTCCAGCATAGAGTCCCACTCCCTAGTTGATGCCAGCATAACTCGATGATTTTCCAGCATAGAGTCGCACTCCCTAGTTGATGCCAGCATAACCTGATGACTTTCCAGCATAGAGTCCCACTCCCTAGTTGATGCCAGCATAACTCGATGATTTTCCAGCATAGAGTCGCACTCCCTAGTTGATGCCAGCATAACCTGATGACTTTCCAGCATAGAGTCCCACTCCCTAGTTGATGCCAGCATAACTCGATGATTTTCCAGCATAGAGTCGCACTCCCTAGTTGATGCCAGCATAACCTGATGACTTTCCAGCATAGAGTCCCACTCCCTAGTTGATGCCAGCATAACTCGATGATTTTCCAGCATAGAGTCGCACTCCCTAGTTGATGCCAGCATAACCTGATGACTTTCCAGCATAGAGTCCCACTCCCTAGTTGATGCCAGCATAACTCGATGATTTTCCAGCATAGAGTCGCACTCCCTAGTTGATGCCAGCATAACCTGATGACTTTCCAGCATAGAGTCCCACTCCCTAGTTGATGCCAGCATAACTCGATGATTTTCCAGCATAGAGTCGCACTCCCTAGTTGATGCCAGCATAACCTGATGACTTTCCAGCATAGAGTCCCACTCCCTAGTTGATGCCAGCATAACTCGATGATTTTCCAGCATAGCGTCGCACTCCCTATTTGATGCAGCATAAACTGATGACTTTCCAACATAGGGTCCCACTCTCTAGTTTATGCCAGCATAACCTGAGGACTTTCCAGCATAGAGTCCTACTCCCTCATTGATGCTAGCATAACCTGATGACTTTCCAACATAGGGTCCCACTCCCTAGTTGATGCCAGCATAACCTGATGACTTTCCAGCATAGAGTCCCAGTCCCTAGTTGATGCCAGCATAACTCGATGACTTTCCA
>NW_017677900.1:20477-21005 GCF_001879085.1 Nicotiana attenuata
CATAACCTGATGACTTTCCAGCATAGAGTCCCACTCCCTAGTTGATGCTAGCATAACTCGATGATTTTCCAGCATAGAGTCGCACTCCCTAGTTGATGCCAGCATAACCTGATGACTTTCCAGCATAGCGTCCCACTCCCTAGTTGATGCCAGCATAACTCGATGATTTTCCAGCATAGCGTCGCACTCCCTATTTGATGCAGCATAACCTGATGACTTTCCAACATAGGTACCGCTCCGTAGTCGNCACTCCCTAGTTGATGCCAGCATAACCTGATGACTTTCCAGCATAGAGTCCCAGTCCCTAGTTGATGCCAGCATAACTCGATGACTTTCCAACATAGGGTCGAACTCCCTAGTTGATACAAGCATAACCTGATGACTTTTCAACATAGGGTCGCACTCCCTAGTTGATGCAAGCATAACCTGATGACTTTTGAACATAGGGTCCCACTCCCTAGTTGATGCAAGCATAACCTGATGACTTTTCAACATAGGGTCCCACTCCCTAGTTGATGCAAGCATAAC
>NW_017677900.1:25935-26199 GCF_001879085.1 Nicotiana attenuata
CAACATAGGGTCGCACTCCCTAGTTGATGCAAGCATAACCTGATGACTTTCCAACATAGGGTCCCACTCTCTAGTTTATGCCAGCATAACCTGAGGACTTTCCAGCATAGAGTCCTACTACCTAGTTGATGCCAGCATAACCTGATGACTTTCCAACATAGGGTCCCACTCCCTAGTTGATGCCAGCATAACCTGATGAATTTCCAGCATAGAGTCCCAGTCCCTAGTTGATGCCAGCATAACTCGATGACTTTCCAACATAGG
>NW_017677901.1:0-14645 GCF_001879085.1 Nicotiana attenuata
TCCCTCACTACTCCAGATGTCAACTTTCCCAATGCTCAACACCCCATCCCAAAGCCGCAGAAACAGCCCGCTACTCATTGCAACACACATCCCAACAACACTCCACTCCTATCCCTGAACCATCGAATGATCATCCCCACCAAACTCCCATATATGTGGAAACCTTGCCACACTACACCAAACCCATTACAAACACACCAGAATCTGATGACAATGATTCTCTAATCAAGAACTTGGCTGCTGAGCTCAAGAAATTGACCAGTCGAGTACAGGGCGTTGAAGGAAACAAAGGAATTGAAGGGCTGAATTAAGAGGATCTTTGCATCCAGCCGGACGTTGAACTTCCCGAGGGGTACAAACCTCCTAAATTCGTAATGGCCAGGATACTGTCCTAGAAATCCAGAATACTCCATATCTTGCACAACTAAAATTGGAAGGGGTGACTGGCTATGAACAACTACATAAATCAAACATGGATCAACAATGTGCTACAACCCCTAGCACCAATGATGAAACACAACCTGATCCAACCCATGCAGAATCACTGGAATCTACCACCTCATGCGAACTCACAAACTCCAATGAAGCTCCCTCTGGACCTTCCTTTCTTCTTAAATCAACTCCATATTCACACCATGTGACACACATGCAAACCAAACTCACCCCAATCCGTAGGCCAACATCCCAAACCAGATGGAAGTCAACCCCNTCAAGGAAATATTAAGCAAGAAGTTCATATTCAGTTGTCCTCTCAATGTATAAATGCTCCATGGACATAAGGCCAACAAGGGACCCAATAGTAGGTTCTTATGCAGTGATCTTAGTCCCTTGCAGAAGGAACAACCCCAATTCCAATATGGAGGAGGAGATGACCACGAACTACCAACAACCATTAAGGATGAATAGAGCCACAAGCATCATCTTTTGGAATGTTCGTGGAGCAAATAATGATGATTTCTGTAGAAACTTTTGGGAAATCATTGACACTCACAAGCCCCGTTTAATTGCATTACTGGAGACTAGGATGGGCTCCCATGCATCTCTGTTGAATGACTTCAACTTCACAGATATGATCGAGGTCCCTGTTGAAGGACAAGCTGGAGGATTGGTCATTCTTTACGATCACAAAGTAGTCACTGTTAAAAACTTTACTAGGAGGAAATCCATGCTATGATTGAGGTACTCCTCTTTCATTTTTCTTGGCTCCTAAGCACTATTTATGCTAGCACTAATATTTATGATAGAGAAATTATGTGGCAATACTCAGAAAATATTGCAAGCACTTTTAATGGAGCATGGTTAGTATGAGGGGATTTAACTGATATAACCATGTCATCTGAGAAGTTTGGAGGCAGAAAGGTTAGCCATTCTAGAACCTCTAGGATATTGAACCACATTAATAATTGTAGAGTTTCGATATAGGTTATAAGGGCTATAAGTATACATGGTCTAATCATAGAAAAAGGCGCAATGGTTTAATTATGGAAAGATTGGATAGATTCTTAGCTAATGAGAAATGTTAAATGTTTTTCCTGTCTCTTCAGTAACCCACCTGCCCAAAACCTACTCGGACCAAAACCCATTACTTCTCAAACTTAATTACTTCACCAATAACCCACCATAAAAGCCTTTTAGGTTAGAGAATATTTGATGCATACACCTCGATTTTGTCAACATAGTCCGCTCAAACTGGGAGAATTATAACTTAAGGATCGCCATGCGTAGTTTTGTCACAAATATTAGAGATTAGAGTAAGAATACTTTTGGAGACATCATTAGCAAGTAAAAGAAATTTTTTGCTAGGCTTTCTGGTATACAATGCTCTCCTTACTATGCTACTAGCCCATTCCTTCAGAACCTAAAACTTTCCTTACAAAAGGACTACGATAACTACTTGAAATTAGAAGAATATTACTGGAAGCTTTGATCTAAGATCTAATGGCTCAACGATGGAGATGCAAACACGAGATATTTTCACATTTGTTCCTCTAATAGAAGAAGAAGAAACCACATCAGCTTTTTCAAAGATAATTTAGGGAATTGGATTAACAACCATAATGATATCTTGTTACACGCCTAAAACTACTTTGAAGATGTTTTCACTACTTACCACTATCAATCTATAAGACTTAGTTACCCAACAAGTTTTGATACCTTAGACCTTTCCTTCCTTGATAGACCCCTTCTAGATAGTGAGGTCAACAAAGCCATATTCTCTTTTAAGCCCTTTAAAGCTCCTGGTCTAGATGGACTTTATCCCTTCTTCAACCAAAAATATTGGAACATAGTTGGCTCTAGTCTTATTAATTTCTGCCACGAAATCTTTAGCTCTTATTGTATTCCGCCAAAAATTAATAACACCTATCTATGTCTCATTCCCAAATTCCCCAATGCCAACAATCAAAATTTTTTTTAGACCTATCAACCTTTGCAATACCATTTACAAAGTTATTACTAAAATTTCACTAATAAACTGAAACCCTTCCTGGAAAATATCGTTAGTCCCTTCCAAGCTAGTTTTCTTAAAAACAGGTGTGCTACTGAGAACGCTATTCTAACACAAGAAATTACGAATAACTTCAAGAAGAGTGCCAGTGAGAAAGGAAAAATGATCTTCAAAATAGATTTGGAAAAAGCTTTCGACAAACTTGAGTGTTCATTCATCAATAAGACACTCCAGTGCTTTAAATTCCTCCCCCCCTCCCCCCAATTTATCTTTCTCATAATGTCGTGTATTTCAACTAGTTCCATGGTTGTGCTTGTGAATGGTTCAAGTACTAACTATTTCAAACCAAGCCGTGGGATTAGACAAGGTGACCCCATGTCACCCTATATCTTCATTCTTTGCATGGAAATATTTACTAGATATATTAATCATCAAGTAGATATTAATATGTGGGACCCCATTACTCTATCAACGAATTGTATGGTCCTCTCCCATCTTTTTTTTTGCAGACGACCTTATGTTAATGAGCCATATAAATAGGAAGCATTGTAACACTATTCTCTCAGGCCTAAAATCCTTTTGCAATATGACTGGGCAAACCATCAACTTCTCCAAATCAAAAATTATCTTCTCAAAAAATTGCTCTAGGATATGTATTAATGACACCTTAAACTTGTTTGGAATAAAGAGTTTGGGAAATACCTTGGATTTCCTATTAGGAATTCAAATCCAAAAGCAAAAGATTTCCATTATATTCTAGAAAATATGAGATCTCGACTAGCCATTTGGAAATCTAACTGTTTAAACATCGCAGGTAGAATCACTCTAGATTCATCAACACTTGCGAGCATTCCTAGCTATGTCATGCAGTATACCCTCCTTCCCTCTAAAATCCCTTAACTCTATCGACAAAATACAATGGTATTTCATATGGGGTACCACTGACTCTAAAAAGAAGCTCCACCTTCTCAGATGGGATATAATCACCTTAGAAAAAAATAAAGGAGGGTTAGGTCTTAGAAAAGCCAAATAAAAAAATCTCACTCTTCTAACAAGCCTGACCTAGAGATTTCTTAGCAATCCGCTAGCCCCATGGGCAAAACTCCTAATCCAAACCTACATTACAAATCAAAGAAAGAGCCGCTTCTACTGTTGGAAGAGTATTCTCAAAGGATGGCACATTTGTAACGAAGAAACTCTTTGGTCTATTCATATCCCTCCAAATGGATAACTTGGGGCCTACTATTTCCCTTTATTTTGTGGAGTCTTTGGTTAAACAGAAACTATAATATAGAAAATAATTCCAAAAAAAAGAATTTATATCCCCATCATCATTAGCCAAGCTACTAAGTACTACTACCTCACTAATAGGGAAACTAATCACGAAAGAAAAGTCAGTTGCAATACGTGCTGGAGGAAATCAAAAGCTGATTGGCATAAACAAATGACTAGCGGAATAGGTGGAATTATACATGATCATAACGGCCATTAGATAATGGGTTTCAATATGAGGGTGCAAGTTGTCTCTTGTATTCATGCTGAACTCCTGGCACTATATCAAAGTTTAGAATTTGCCTTTGGGAAAAAACTGTTTACCTTGAAAATGGTAATTACAATTAAATTTGATTCTGTGGTTCTAAAAATACGTGATTTATATTAATGCCAGTTGTTAGATGATAGATGCTAAGTATGAGTCTAGAAAATGAGATAAGAGCTTGAAGATAGTGTGTTATGCAAACCTAATGGCCGTGAATCGGGGTCTCAAGCTAGCCTACGCTGGGCATCGAGGTCGAGCTAAAGTATCAGACTGGGGGTGGTCGATGAAAAACTTAACAGTTCTAAGGGCCTTGATGATGGTTTTTTATGATCAATGATGAGTAATAAATGAAGAACAATCAATAAAATACAATAAATGTAAGTAATAAAATCAAAGGAACGACAGTAGAATGTGTGTAAGTTGAAGAGCAGAGAATGTTCTTGTTCTTGTATTGAACATCATGTCCCTTACAAAATGATAAGGGTCCCCTTTATATAGGAGGGGGAATCCCAACATGGTACATGTATAATTATTACAAAGAAACGTAGCTAGTATAACTATTTAATGGTCTGGTACAGACTTGTACTATTCTTGCAGGCATTGTCAGCTTTGACCACGTGCCTCGGGAATTTCCCGCTTGTCCATGATAGCCACCAATTTGTGCTGCCCCGAGATCGGTCATAGGGAACCCTTGGGGTCAAACCTCGAACTGTGCCCCGAGGTTTCTAGAGACAGGCTAAGTAATGTCATAATGATCATAAAATCGGACTCTCCGGTTTTAGACGTATATAGATAGTCCCCGTGTTTCTTAGAGTGAAAATGATAAGAAAAGGTCTTGAATTCTTGCCTCTTTGATACTTCCATCACGCGTCATCTACGCTATATCAAGCGATTGATGTGAACGAAAAGGTGTCTTAAGGTCGCGTCCACATACCCCTTGAAAAGCCTTTGAATTGATTTCAGCGGTTGGCTATCTTTTGGCTTGCTCCAACGTACACGATTGGCATCTATAAATACTTCTTCCTTCGCCCCTTATTTTCTGTTGTATCATCAAGCCTTCAAAAGAGTTCTTCTTACTTCTCTCTTGCGTTCTTTCTCTGATTACAATTTCTTCTCTCCTCTGAAATCTTTTAACAAGAATGGCGAAGACTTCCACCTCTGTCCCTCAGGAAGATGTGCCTTCCTCTTCTTCACGCTCGTCTAAGGGTGAAGCAATAGTGCCCCCTCATCTTGACGAATGCATCCCAGGACCCTTCGAAACAACCTCTGATTTCAAGGTCGACAAGCCTTCATCGAAACCGGGACGATGTGAACCCATGTCTCGATATATTAGTTTAGTAGCAGACGCCGAGAAGGTGAAGATTGACTACCGCTGGGGGGACGCGATGCTGGTGGAGATTCCTTCTCAGGAAGAGGACATAATAACATACAAGGCCAGCTTCCTCGGTGTGAATACCTATCCATTTACTCTTGGCCCGGTGGGGCCATCCTCGCCTTCAATAGACCTTGTGATCCTCGACTTCTTCGAACGATATCGAGTGACTCTCGGCCATATTCATCCGTCGTTTTGGCGTATTATTTTCATGAACAGATATTTTATGAACATGATTAAGGGGATGCCCTTCACCCTCGACCACTTGATCAGAATGTACAGTCCCCTACTCTTCCGTGTGGGACTGATTAAGCTCCAATGTCGGGCCTCGAAAGCTTTTTGTGCTTGTACTGACGAGGTTAGGAACATGGTTGGATGAGCCGTTTTGTCCGAGTTAGGACCTCGGACCTGATTCTAGTGGAGAAGATGTCGTTCCCTGAAAGGTGGAACACGAAACGTAAGTGGATATGCTAATTAAGTATTCTCTTTTCTTTTTGGATCAATCTCCCCATGAAATGACTTCCTCCGCTGATGCAGCTACCGCGACATACCCTAGCGCGGTTAAGGATCTCTCGGGCTGGGTTAGCAGGATAGATTCGATCTGCCCATATGTTGAGCAAATGTGGCGCGACCTTTCTAGGGCTCGATGGTAGGCCAAGAACCATAATGAGCCTTTACCCCTGCTATAATTGAATCTCTCAAAAGAACTATCACCGATTGCGCCCTCATTCCCTGTGTTTATATTTTGCATTTGCGCAGGTCTGGGAGAGGCCTCCTTGATGAGAGAAGCACCGTCTGGGGAAGCGGATACCCCGAAACCAGATAAAGAGAAGAAAAAGTGAAGGAAATCGTCGATCGAGCCTTCGAAATCCAAGAAGGCCAAGGTGGAAGAACCTAGGGCTGATTCAGCAGCCTTAACACCCGAAGTATAGAGGAGTCCCCAAGCTGAAGGTGAGGAGAAAGATGATTCCTCCGTAGCACCCGAGGGAGGAGAAAACCTGACCGTCCCACATATTGCTGAGCCGATGGCTTTTAAATCGGAACTTGATGCTATTGTTGTCCTACCTCAGGCTGAAGAGTCCTTCGAGGGTGTATCGGTTAATATCCCCAAGCCGGTTGACGACCAAAATATTCCTCGGGTTGAGGTGCATTCGGTAGGTGGTCCGAAGGAGCCTAGTTCTTACGCTCTCCAGAAACAAGAGACGACCCCAATTGATCTAGTCGGGGTTATTGAAGTGAGCAATTCCCGTCCGGGACCGACTTTTCCTCCGAGGGAGATGAAGGATGCCCGACAGAAAGAATCTTCCGACGTGGGGGCACCCGTCGAAGATAAAGATGCGTTTGAAAGGCTTTTTGCTGCGCCCGAGGAAAACCCTGAGCTCGGCGCCTCACTTATTTTCAGTGAGATTTACAGGCTCTGTGAGCAGGTAATTTTTTGTAAATTCTGCTCAGCGCCTTGATCTTCTTCTTTCTAACTTTGTTTCTTTCATGGTTACAGGCCGATGTGCTTTATAATCAGACCTTTGCTAGGTTTCGAGCCGAGTTGACTCGCTATGAGGGTGAGCGCAGGAAGCTCACCTCGGAAGCCGATAAGCTTAGAGCTCTTTTTACCAAGAAGGAGGAGGAATTCCGTGGCCTTCGGGATTGTTTGGAGGCGGCATCCTGAGAGAGGACTCATCTCACTGGGCAGGTTATAGTTTCCGTTTGTTTTTGTCTACATGCTTACCTGACTTTAGTGTTTTAACACCTTTGGGATGATCTTTGCAGCTTGAGAAGAAAGATTCCCTAATGAGGGAGGAGCTCCGAGCCAGAGACTCTGAAATTCTCGAACTCAAGCGGAACGTGAGTGAGATAGCCTCTGAGAGAGATACCCTCCAGGGGAAGGTGGTCTCAGTCGGACATCAACTTCATGCTGCAAGGGCGGAGAGTAATATGTATAAAGATCTTCACACTGAGTTGGTTGTTGTGCTATCCGGGGCCAGGGCTACAGCTGAGGCGCTCGTATCCTTGTACAAAGAGGATGCTGTTGTTTCAAATGCTCAGGCTAGGAAGGTGTCCGCGGAGGCCGAGCTACAATTGGCCCGAGCCGTGGAGCATGCCCGGCTAGAATCTCGGAGGCAGGCTCTCGAGGATATATGTGCAGGGGCATCGATTTGTCTGCCGAGATCGAGAGGGTGAAGACCGTAAAAGAGGAGGCTGCGGCCCTACTTACTTCTGAAGGTGAGTCGAGCATTGGCTTGGGAAGATGATGAAGATCAAGGCGGAATCCCCGAAGGGGAAGTGGCCGTTGAAGACCTGGGGGCCGTGGCCAGAGCTATTGAAGGCACAACCTCCGAGGGAACCGTCGAAGGTGTCACACCTCCTTTTTTCCTCGGGCTGATATAAGGGAGTGTTTCCAATTAAAGTGACATAAATCGAAATGGAATTATTTCATTTATTTCAAAGTCGCCACTTGGGATATTTATTGTGATGTTTCAAGTCACCGGTTTATTGTAAATCCCAAATCGAGGAAAATTTGACTTTATTTAAAAGTCTGCGAAACCAGAAAACTAGGTAAGGAATTATGTTAACCCGGGAGAAGGTGTAAGGCATTCCCGGGTTCCGTGGTTCGAGCACGATCGCTTAACTATTGATAATTGGCCTAATTATCTGATTAATTACATGTTTCAAACCTATTGTGCACTTTTAACCTTTTAACTTCTTTTAATTATTTTAATCATTTTTAGGATTTGTGGAATTATTTCTTGAACAAGTTATGATGGTCGTACACTTGCCGTTTTGGAACACATCGCAAACCACGCTACAATAAATACACCCGCGATTCGCGACATGTTTATTTTATTATGTTCAAGGTTGTTATGGTCGGGTTACATGAAATGCACACCCGAATTTTGGAATTAGGCATCGTAACTATGTCACGGGAATCGTACCCATAGTCACGATGGTTTATTAATCGTGTCTAAAGCAAAATACGAATGTCCATATTTCAAACTAATTCGAAGTTCAATGTAAGGCTACTAATTATATATGCTTGGGGTAGATATGTTGCACTTTAATTATTTTGCACAAAAAAATTGGGCCAGCAGCAAGCCCATTAGGTTATTTGATCAAAGAAATAATGGCGCTGAGGCTGCTTGGGCTCGAAATTGAGCCTAGAAGTAAAAAGAACCTCAAAGACTTTGCCAACTCCTATTTTGACCATGGCTGTCTTATCTTGGGCTAACATCAGGCCCAACAGGAAAAGCTAGCCCACATGTGGAACTCACAACATTCCTTAACCATAGACATTTTTCGGATATTGGGCTCCCAAATGAA
This sequence comes from Nicotiana attenuata, assembly GCF_001879085.1. Lineage (NCBI taxonomy): Eukaryota > Viridiplantae > Streptophyta > Magnoliopsida > Solanales > Solanaceae > Nicotiana > Nicotiana attenuata. The sequence goes on from NW_017677901.1 coordinate 8,671, forward strand.
GCCCAAATGACCAAGGGGAGGAGTTAATTCATCAGTTGGCATTTGCACAATTATAGGTAAGTATGAATCAGCTATACAAAGTTTCTAGTCACTTGAGAGAGATAATTCGAATAAAAACGGTTGACCTACTGATGATTGCAATGATTTTTGAATAACAAGAAAAAAAAATCAATTATACTACGCGTGGTTTAATAGTACATGAAAGGAATAAGTTGGCGCTATAATTCGACAAGCAAACCCATAACTGGAGTCAAGCTTATTGGGCTTAATGCCCAGGCCTAATGGCCTAAGCTCCGACTCGCTCGAAATCATTTTTCCTTAACTGGGCCAGTTTGTATGTCTGGCCCAACTTGAATTGCAGAATAGAAGCTTAATTTTAGCCTTTAGTCCATAGCCTTAGCTATTGCAATATTGTTTTTAGTTTGTATGGGTCCACCAAATCGTAGAGTACATGGTCCTCTACAAGGTTCTACTGAGAGTACTTAATAAAGTAGTATGTAAATGAGGCAGAGGAGTTTTACGTGGAAAAATCCCAAACAAGGGGATCAAGAAACCACGACCTACACCTGTAGGCTTTTAACTTCACTAACTTGTAATCTACCTATTACAAGCCACTTTACAATACTTCCTATTGCAAAGGATTTACTCAACTAACTTGTGGTACCTTTACCATAAGCCACTTTGTGACTATCCTAATTACAAAGGCTTTTTCTAACTTGTGATGCTATCACCACAAGCCACTTTGTAACTCTACGATTACAAAGACTTTTCCTTATGACTAAATCTAGTCACAACATAAATTGAAGGAGTTTACGGATTTACAAGAGGATTCCTAATCAAAATGCTTCTAGGTAAGCAGTTTAGGAGATACAGTAAGTACAATAACAAGGTTACAACTCAACTAGGACAACAACAATCTATCTTTTAGGAACTGGTCCGTAGTAGTGTTCAACCTTGTTCTTCAAGCTTGTGAGGATTGATTTTTTCTGTTTTTGCAAGAGACTTGAATGAGAAATAGAAGCCTTCCAGTCATGTTTGTATAAAACTCATTGTGGGTGCATCTTGATCACATCACTTGAAGTGATGTGAGTACTTTGTTTGGTTAGAGAATGAGTGGGCGGACAGTGCAGTGCAGTGCGGCAGAAATAGTGTCGTCAGTCACTTCATTTCCAGCTGTGTCCAATTGACTTTGTACTGCTATGAGGAAACCACAAGAGCATCAGGTCCTTGTGTTGGTTCCTAGCTCCTGAAGCTATAGCAGTTTACCTTTAGCTGGAATCCTTAAAGCTTGCAGCAATCCAAGTAAGTCAGGTTCCTTATCTGGTTCTTAATAGTAAGCTTGTTAGATCATCAAAACATAAGGCAAGAGTATTTAAGATCTATCAATTTCCCCCTTTTGATGATGACAAACTTAGTACTTAGTTCCCCCTGAGACTATGCCTTGTCATAACAAAGGTTTACATGATAGGACTCAGTAACTTAAGAACCAGTTCCCCAATGTGTTCCCCCTGAGTCCTATCCTATTTTATTCTCCCCCTTTGTGGCATCATGAAAAAGAACAACAGCACAAAGAAGTCTAGCTAAGCTAACTCATGCCACATATGTGCACACAAACATGATCGAGAATAGAACACAGAGAGAGAGTACTGGACATAATAAAAAATGGTTTATATGAATAATAATTTAATATGCCTCTGCCTTTTGAAAAAGGAGGAGGTAACATTGGACTTGTTAACGGGAGCAGCAGTAGTACATCCCAACCATCAAAAAGAAAACAAAAAAAACATCCACCAAACATCAACAGAAAAAACAGAAGAAACATATCCAGAAGACTGGTCACTGAAGGGGTTCTTAGGGGGTACTAAGAGGAAAAGGCTTGGTAGCTGCAGCAAGTGTCTGGAGAACAAGATCTATTCGGGCGTTTCCCGACTTTTGCTCATTGAGCAGTTCAGCCTTCAGGTTCTCAACTTGCGCCCTGAGATCAGCATTTTCCTGTGTCATACGAACCACTTCAACATTCGATATGGGAACCCCTCGGGCTTGCTGACCTTCCAGGATAGCATTCCTGGCCTTCTACCGACGAATTTCCTCAGCTGCAGAGTTCTGGGCATTGATGAGCTGAGACACAGTTGATGTACTTCCTACCCCCCCCCCCATACGTTTCCACACACTCGCACTCTTCCAAGGTTGTCTGTGAGAATGTCTACTTTCGAGTTCCCACTTTACCTATTCCCAGTGGAACCTTAAAGAATTTGAACACCGGAGTAAGCAAGAATCCATAGGGAAGCCCATGATTACCGTCCTTGAAAGTGGCAACCTTCTGCATGTGTTCAATCATTATGGCAGGCAGACTCACAAGATTGAAACCATCCAGTTGCTCCATTAGGAATAGGACAGACTTGGAAGACACGGACCTCCTTTCTGCTCGAGGAAACAGGACTTTGTTAACCAACTCAAATAGCAGCTTATAGACAGGAAGTAGTGCTTTCTTATGGATATGGTCCCCTTTCTGATTAGCATTGTCTTTCACCACTGCATTTCTGAAGTTATACTGACAAACATCTCTTACACTCGACACCCCAATTGTAGGAACTTTCAAAATCTCTCCAAGCAATTGCACATCAAAGAAGATGTCTACCCCATTGACCAAGGCACATACATGATCAGTATCAACTGGAAAGAGACTAGCGAAGAAACTTTGTACCTCCTCCTCACACACTTTAGGTGCATCAATGTAAAAAAGATGCACCCATTGTTGAAACTCGACCATTTCCAGAATTTGGCGCATTTCGGCCATCTCAGAGATTGCGGGGTCAAACGTACGACCCAGCAGGACCTTTTGATGCCTCAGACGCTTAGAGCCAAGGCTGACTGCACTTCTCATTTTCTTCACAGAACTAGGTTCTTCAATAGTTTCAGACTTGCGTTTCCTAAGCTTTTCTCCACTGATTTTGCCTTTTCCCTTGGACTTCACTAGTACATCCTCATCCCTCACTACCTCCTTCAACTTGGACTTAGATGTTGACCTTTTCTCTATTGACGTAGGCTCTACCTTTTTCGAGGACCGCCTAACAAGGGTACCAGGTTCCTCAAGAGTCCCTTCTTCTACCTCGACTACAGGGATAGCCTCATCACTAACAGGTACACCATCCTTCACTAACTTTCTTCTTTTCTTCTTCCTACTCTTCTTGCTCTTTTGGAGAGCACAGTCGTAGGCCACTTTGACTTGAAGCCTGGTAGTAGGCCGCTTGATTTCAGACTCAGGGGTGGAGATAACCCTCTGCTTACATATGAATGCATCAAGGGCCACGTTGTCCATGTCTTCTTCGTCACTAAATCGCATTTCAGGTGCTTGAATTTCCAGAGGAACAACATCGAATGCAGGAACGGAACTGTCCTGGGGATGTGAGCCCTGACCTGGGTCCTCCGGAGAGGAATCGGGTTCCTCATGTGGTGCCTCAGTAGTATCTGCTACTGCATCCCATTCAACATCCATAATGGCCCCTTCTTCCCCCACACTGAGTGACTCATTTTTCTGGGAAGTAATTTCATGCAATATCCCATCAGCGGATACTACAAACACAGTTACGATATCCTTATCTTCTTCAATCGGTGCTTCCACAACCATGGAATCGGAGGCAACGATGGCAGAATCCTCTGTGAACTCAATATTGTGACCTTGTTCTCCACTTAGGGTTTGACTGGTGGGAACAACAAACGATGAGGAGAATGGAGCAGTAGTTTCAAGGGTTTCTGAGTTGGGAAGAGATTGGGAAACCGGGGAAGGTATGACTGCAGCAGCAGGAGTGTTAGAGGGTGATGAAGGCTCAGTGAAAACGAGAGGTTCCATAGATGGGTCAGTGATAGTCACAGTTGAGGCGGAGAGATCGGAAGTTTTCTCAGCCATGGAAAGAAGTGGTGTGACGATCCTTCCCTTTTGGGTGATTCTAAAGTAGGACTTATGGTTAAGAAGAACAGAAGAGAGGGTTTCTTTAAAAGGAGAGGATAATTATGAAGGGAGAGGAATAGGCACCAGTTCTGAAACGGCGGTTGGGCGTGGAGAATTGCGATGTTTCAGAGGGAGATGGAACATTTTGAATTGAAGGGACGTGACAGCAGGATCTGAAAAGTTGATGACATGGCAGTTGTATTTTGTACCCTTTTTAAGATGTGTATTAAAAGGATGCACAGAGCTACTAACCTTTAGTACAAGAACCTGGTACTTGATTTTTTATTTTGAAAAGAATCAATCCTCTTTTTATCAGTCATGCACTGCATCTATTGCTTCTATGCTCATCATGCGTGTTTACCTGCAACGGTGTTGAAGTGAGTTAGATAGGGCCAGAAAACACTTTGAGCCAGTTATTTCTTAAGGATACGACCCAGCCAAAGAGGAATCAAGTTCTTAATTTGGCTTCAACAGTCCCAGCTTTACTCTGTTTCTTTCAAACTGTTCCCTACTTAGTTCTTTAGTGAAAATGTCTGCAATCTGATCTTCTGTGCTGCAGAACTTCTTACATATCAACCCTTTCTCCACATTATCTCTCAGAAAATGATGCCTCACATCAATATGTTTTGTCCTTTTATGTTGAACTGGATTCTTGGCCATGTTGAGTGCACTAGTCTTGTCACATAGGAGGGGCACACTCTCAGTGAGTACCCCAAAATGCTCCAGTTGCTTCTTGATCCATAGAAGCTGAGCACAACAGGATGGTGCAGCTACATATTCAGCTTCAGCTATTGAAAGAGCCACTGAATTTTGCTTCCTTGTACCTCAAGAGATAAGACATGAACCTAAGAAGTGAGCCATTCCAGAAGTGCTTTTTCTGTCCAAAAGATAACCTGCATAGTCTGCATCAGCATACCCAATCAGATTAAAACTGTCACCTGATGGATAATACAGCACCAGGTCCTACGTTCCTTGAGATATCTATGTATTCTTTTGGCAGCCTTCAAGTGAGATTCCTTGGGATTTGATTGAAACCTTGCACACAGCCCCACGCTGAAAATAATATCAGGTCGACTGGAAGTGAGATAGAGGAGAGACCCAATGATGCCTCTATACATTGTTTGATTCACAGGAGATCCAGTTTCATCCATGTGCAGTCGAGTGGTAGTTGTAATGGGAGTGTCTATCACCTTTGATGCTTCCATGTCAAACCTCTTCATAAGTTCTCTGATGTATTTTTGCTGACAAATGGAAGTACCCTTTGGGCACTTTTTTAGTTGAAGACCCAAGAAGAAGTTTAATTCTCCCGTCATGCTCATTTCAAATTCACTTCCTATAAGTTTTGCAAATTCTTCACATAGAGAGTTAGATGTTGCCCCAAAAATGATATCATCAACATAAACCTGAACAATGAGCAAGTTCCTTCCTCATTTCTTTATGAATAGAGTGTTGTCAATTTTCCCTCTTTTAAAACCATTTTCTAAGAGGAACTTTGACAGTCTTTCATACCAATCTCGAGGAGCCTGCTTTAGCCCATACAGAGCTTTGTCCAGTTCGAACACATATTCAGGGTGCTCATGACATTCAAACCCTGGGGGTTGCTTCACATAGACTTCTTCCATATGAGATGCAAAAGCGATTAGAATTCTGATAGCTTCCATGCGAGCCACTGGAGCAAACATTTCATCTTAGTCAATCCCTTCCTCTTGATTGTATCCTTGGACCACTAGCCTGGCCTTGTTCCTTGTGGTAATTCCATGTTCATCGAGCTTGTTTCTGAATACCCACCCAGTTCCTATAATGGTTAGATCTGGGGGTCTAGGTACCAGGTGCCACACATTGTTTCTCTCAAGCTACATCTTGCATGGCTGTAATCCAATCTGCATCTTTCAAGGCTTCCTTGATGTTTTTGGGTTCTATCTGAGAGAGAAAGGCTGAGAAGGCAAGTGAATTTCTGGCTCTTGACCTGGTTTGTACTCCAGAGTCTAGAGAAGTGATGATATTTTCTATAGGGTGAGAGCTTTGG
>NW_017677901.1:24416-26180 GCF_001879085.1 Nicotiana attenuata
GTTTAAAACCTCTTTTGAAAATGATCTTTTCAGCGGTAACGCAAATGAATGCCAAAAACAAATAGTGCAGATAAGCACAGAAGTCCGTCTCTCGGGCAACACACTCAATTAACAGATAATGTCAGGCAATCCGGTAGATATCTCATGAAGTAGCACAACAACAGGTAAGACAAGCAAATAAAATAAAGTAAACACACAGAACAGTACTAGTACCGCTGCGGCGTGCAGCCCGCTCCACATACCGCTGTGGCGTGCAGCCCGATCCGTTTATCGTCGACGGCGCTCACTGGGGGTGTGCAGACTCCGGGAGGGGCCCCTTACGGCCCAAGCGCAATAATAAGCCATCTCGTGGCATCAACTAGGCCCTCGGCCTCATATCAATATAAATACAATACCGCTGCGGCGCGCAGCCCGATCCCAAACTCAGTCCAAAATTACATAAGCCCCTCGGCCACAATAATATAGAAATATTCAGCCCAAACTTCATTAAAATATTAATTAAGTTTCAAGTTTAAGAAAAGGTGGCTAAGTTTGCAAAACAGTATTAAATACTAGTAATGAGTTCAATGATATGTAAAAATGGTAAGAAACCAGTAATAACTATCCCTGAAGGATTCAATGAATTGGCACGAAGCCCAAATATAGCAATCAGCTCAATTAAAATGATAATAAGTGAATTTCAGTCAAATACGCAGTATATTCATCTACCGGGACGGACCAAGTCACAATCCCCAACGGTGCTCTACCCCACGCTCTCTACCCGGCGTGCAAGTCACCTCAATATAGCACTATGATGTGCAAATACGGGGTTTCAAACCCTCAAAATATCATTTACAATCATTACTCACCTCAAGCCGACCAAAATCCTAGCTCGCTATGCCCTTGCCTCTCAAATCGACCTCCTCGCGCGTTAAATCTGACCAAAACCACAACGAATACGTCACAATATGCCAATGGAACAATACCCAATCGAAAACAATCGAAAAATAGCAAAAATCTCGAAATTAGCAAAACCCGAGCCCCGGGCCCACTTCTCAAAAATCAGAAAATTTAACATCAACGGACTCCTTATCTCCTCACGAGTTCATACATACCAAAAGTTCTCAAATCCGACCTCAAATGGTCCCTCAAATCCCCAAATCAAATTTCAAATCCCTAGGCCCCAAACCTTCGGATTTCACCCCAAAAACAAGTAATCTAGTCAGGATATTTGATGATAATCCCATATTATTGACTAACAATGACCGCAAGTGACTTATCTCTAGTTTTCACATGAATTCTTACTCAACAATCACCCAAAAACGAAATTGAAGATTAGGGTATAGAACCTTACCTCTTTGATGAAGAACTTGAGGGATTTCTTGTTGGATTTCAAGGATTGGACAATATTTTTTTGATGAACAAGGCACTTGAGCTTCTTCCTCTCTATAGAATTGCTCTTCCCTCTCTCTAAAAGCTCCAAAAAACCCCAAAATAACAAAACCCAAACGAGTTAAATAAAATGGGATTCGGGTCTTAAAAACCCGTTTTTGTACTGCCACGCCGCATGGGGCGCCGCGGTGGTGTAAAATTCTGCGCTGCTTTTGGTAATTTGGTCGTAACTTCTTGTAGGAGTGTCCGAATGACGAACGGTTTGAAGCGGTAGGAACTAGATTCGAAAATATTTCATTTGATAGGTTGTTCATCACATAAATCCTTATATTTATTCAGATATTCTTGTCCAAAGTTTGGTCTTGTGCTGCTCATTCGAAACTTTCGTCTAAA
>NW_017677902.1:0-16233 GCF_001879085.1 Nicotiana attenuata
CTACTAGAATCAGCACCCTGTACATCCTTGACAGGACCAACCAAGACAAACCTATTTTCAACTTTTTCAACTACATCAGAGAATACCAAACAAGTATTTACCTCACCAGGGGTTTCTTGATTTTTGTCAGTGACAGAGGAACCATGGTCTTCACCTTCGCTGGCAGAGATAAAAGCTTCAAACTCAGAGCTGGAGTCAGATTCTTTAGCAGAACTTTCCTTCTTCTGGCTAGCCCTCAATTTCTCATTTAGAGCTTTTCTCAAAGAACCAGAAGCTACAGTTTTTCTAGCCAACATTTTCTGCCGGCGGAACCTTGGTTTTGGGTTTTACTAGGGGGAGTAGATGAGGATGTATTAGAAGGGGATACTGGTGGGGGAGTTCCAAGATTATCTTGGGGATTAGTCATGGTGAATTATTTCTGGAGAAGATTTGGGAATTTTGGAGAGAAAAAGATAATCAGAACTAGAGAGGATTTTTGACGGTTATGAAATAATGAAGAAGGGTGTGGTGAGTATTTAAAGATGATTAGAAGTAATTGCTGTAACGGCAGCTTTTTTTGCAGGAGTCAATTAGAAGTCTAATCACTTTAGAATTCCGGTCTCTTAGTGGTTAATAGGCGACGCTAGATTTTAGGCAAAAATCCCGTTTTCTTTAGAGTTCTAGGAGAATGAAACTGGTTCAATGCTCAACGGATAGAATTTCTGGGAATTTGATGAATATAGGACTTCTGCTCATGATTGAAAAATTAATCTTTCTAATTGTGCAACGTATAGAAAACATACATGAACTTTCTTATAAGCATATACTGATGAACCAGGTTCTTCAAGTAGAACTCTCTTGAACATGCCTCAAATGTCATAATAGAAAAAACTTTGTAAGAGATCACTGAGTCATATATACACATGTCACAGGAGTATACTGATTAAAATATGAAACTGAGTAAGAATTGATCTAGATATTTACATAATAGTTAGAACTCCTAACCAAAAATTTTTCATTTTGTTTTTCAAATTTTTTTTTTCATTGTGCATTCTGAACTGGACCTATTAGGTGATCTTAATCATCCCTAATTCCAACCTGTTCCTCTCAAAGTTTTCTCTACTCAGTGCTTTAGTAAAGATGTCAGCTATTTGTTTATCAGTAGCACAGAATTCTATTGAAATCAATCCTTTCTCATAGTTATCTCTTAAGAAGTGGTGTCTAACATCTATGTGCTTAGTCCTCTTATGATGAACAGGGTTCTTTGTCATACTTATAGCACTAGTGTTATCACAGAATATTGGAATACATCCCACTTCAATTCCAAAATCTACCAGCTGTTGTTTGATCCATAGTAATTGAGCACAACAAGAAGCAGCAGCAACATACTCAGCTTCAGCAGTAGATAGGGCCACAGAGTTTTGCTTTTTGGTAGCCCATGACACAAGACATGAACCAAGGAAGTGTGCCATACCTGAGGTGCTCTTTCTATCCACTAGGAAACCTGCATAATCAGCATCAGCATATCCTACTAGATCAAAATTACTACCTTTAGGATACCAAAGGCACAGATCAGTGGTTCCTTTTAGATATCTCAGTATCCTCTTGACAGCAGTCAAGTGAGACTCTTTTGGATTTGTCTGAAAACGAGCACAAAGTCCTACACTGAAAACAATGTCAGGTCTGCTAGCAGTGAGATACAAGAGTGAACCAATCATACCCCTATACAACTTTTGATCAACTGATGAACCAGGTTCATCAACATCTAATTTAGTGGCAGTTGCAATGGGTGTGTCTATTTCTTTAGATTCCTCCATTTTAAACTTTTTGATTAGCTCTTTTGTATACTTCTGCTAATGGATCATTGTTCCATTTGGACTTTGTTTGATCTGTAAGCCTAAGAAGAAATTAAGCTCACCCATCATGCTCATTTCAAACTCACTCCCCATTAATTTTGCAAAGTCCTTACTTAGCTTGTCAGTGGTGGCCCCAAAGATTTATGTTACCTTTTTCCCTTAAGAATAAGGTACTATCTATTTTACCTCTCTTGTAACCATGCTCCAGCAGGAATTTTGACAGTCGTTCATACCATGCTCTTGGAGCCTGCTTGAGTCCATAGAGAGCCTTGTCCAGCTTGTACACATGCTCAGGACATTCCTTACTCTCAAACCCTGGAGGTTGTTTCACAAACACTTCTTCTTTTAGGTAGCCATTTAGGAAGGCACTTTTGACATCCATCTGATGAAGAGTAAATTCCATATGTGCTGCAAAGGCTATGAGAAGTCTGATTGCCTCTAGTCTTGCAACTGGAGCAAAAGTCTCATCATAGTCTATGCCCTCCTCCTGGCTATAACCTTGGACCACCAATCTTGCCTTGTTCCTTGTATCTGTTCCATCTTCATCAAGTTTGTTCCTGAAGATCCATTTGTACCAATGATTGATCTGTCCTTAGGTCTTGGTACTAGGTGCCAAACTTGACTCCTTTCAAACTGGTTAAGCTCATCCTGCATTGCATTCACCCAATCTGCATCCTGCAAAGCCTCAACAACATTTTTAGGTTCAATGATAGATAGAAAAGCATCAAAAGCACACAGATTCTTTAATTATGATCTGGTTTTAACTCCAGATGTTGGATCAGTGAGAATGTTCTCAATGGGATGAGAACTTAGATACTTGTGAGGTTTCACAACCAACTGGCTTCTGCTAGATATTTCTGCCATTTGCTGAGGAACGGGATCATGAACAGGTTCCTTCAAGGAGTTTATTTTAATTCCTTTTTGATTTCTTCCCCCTGTCAGGTTGCCCTGTATGGAAGAACCTGTTCCATCACCTGTTCCTTCTGTTGGTACCACTTTGACCTGAGCTGATGCTTCAGTCAAGTCTTTTACCAATCCAATGGCTTCATCTTCATGTTCCTGTCTCTCAGAAAGAATGTTAGTTTCATCAAATACTACATGCACACTTTCTTCTACACACAAAGTTCTTTTGTTAAACACTTTATATGCTTTGCTATGTGAAGAATATCCCAAGAATACTCCCTCATCACTTCTGGGATCAAACTTACCTAGGGAATCTTTTCCATTATTGTGCACATATCACTTGCAACCAAATGCCCTAAGATGGGATATGTTTGGTTTTCTCCCTTTAAGTAACTCATAGGGAGTCTTCTCTACCAGAGGTCTGGTCATGCATCTATTTATTATGTAACATGCAGTGTTTACAGCCTCTGCCCAGAAGCTGTGAGGCAATTTACTAGAAAGTAGCATGGTTCTAGCCATATCCTCAAGAGTTCTATTCTTTCTTTCAACTACTCCATTTTGTTGAGGGGTCCTAGGGCAGAGAAATTATGATCTATACCATTTTCATCATAGAACTCAGCAAACTTGGAATTTCAAATTCAGTTCCATGATCAGACCTAATGGAGGCAAGTTGATTTCCTAATTGTTTCTGAGTTTTTCTAACAAATGCAGAAAACATGTCAAATGCTTCATCTTTGGAGGTTAGAAATAGAACCCAGGTAAATCTAGAGTAATCATCAACTAGCTCCATTACATATTTCTTTCCACCTCTACTCATGGTTCTCATTGGACCACATAGATCCATATGGACCAGTTCCAACGACTTGGTTGTACTTACCATTTTCTTGCTTTTGAAGGATAACCTTACCTGCTTCCCCCTTGCACATGCCTCACAAACTTTGTCTTCCTTGAGCTTGATATTAGGTAACCCTATCACCAAGTCATTAAGACTAATTTGTTAAGCTGATTTAGACTTGCATGACCAAGTCTTTTGTGCCACAGGAGGGGATCATTAACCAACACACTTAAACAAGTGAGTTCATTTTCTGAAAGAGTGGACAAATCTACAATGCAAATATTGTTAACTCTTTTTCCCTGCAAAACAATCTTGTCAGTGGTAAGGTTAATCACAAAGCATTTGGTGGAGGTAAAAGCCACAAGGTTACCTCTGTCACACAATTGTGACACACTTATTAGGCAATATTTCAGGCCATCTATCAGGTAGACATTCTCTATGGAATGAGAATCTGTTTTGCCTACCTTTCCAACCCCAATGATCTCACCTTTCTTTCCATTGCCAAAGAAGACATTACCTCCTTTTAAGTCTCAAGTGAAAGGAACTGGTCCTTGTTCCCAGTCATATGTTTTGAGCAGCCACTATCCATATACCATATTTGGCTCATCCCTTTCACTTGGACCTTTTGTTCATCATCTGATTCTCTGATGGCCATCAGTGCTTGCTCTTCTTCAGCTTCGTCTTCTGAGTCTTCATCTGAGGTTTCTCCCCAAGCAGCAACCGTAGCCTTGGTTGAACCTTTGTTTCTTTTTGGTTGAACCTGTTCCTTCTTCCTGTTCCTTCGTTCAGCTCTTTCTTTCTTCCACTCAATTTCCCATTGAGGGCAGTTCTTAATCATGTGATCAGTCTTACCACACTTGTAGCAACCCTCATTAGTCTATTTCTCAGGAGCTCTTGTCTTGTTGAAGGTTGTACCTCTTGAAGAACCCTTTCCTCTCATCAGGTACTTTTTGAAATCCCTAGTGATCATAGCCATCTCATCATCTTCCAGATCTGAACCTTTAGCAATTCTGAGAGCTAAGCTTCTCTCCTTCTTGGGTGTATCCATCTTCATGGTTTGGCTTCTCATTTCATAAGCAGTCAGATTTCCAATCAGTTCATCCAGTCTGAGAGTAGCAATATTCTTGGATTCCTGAATAGCAGTGAGTTTGCTTTCCTATGTGACTGGCAGAACCCTTGTCAGAATTTTCTCAACCTTGTCTTCTTCAAGAATAACCCTTCCAAGAGACTTAAGTTCATTTGTCAGTGTAGTGAACCTAGTATACATCTCTTGGATAGTTTCTCCTTCCTTCATAGTAAAATTCTCATATTGAGAATACAACAGTGTTCCTCTTGATCTTTTCACTTGAGGTGTTCCTTCATGGGCCACTTGCAAAGTATCCCATATCTCCTTAGCAGTAGTACAGCTTTGGATCCTACTGTACTCATCTGGCCCTAGTCCACACACAAGCCATTTCTTGGCTTTAGCATTTTTCTCCCACTTCCTCAGGTCTTCAGCAGTGCAGTCAGCCCTTGTCTTTGGCACATCAATTCCTTCAGCATTCTTCTTTGTGGTTGCTAGGGGACCATCAGTGACTATGTCACAGAGTTCATAGTCTTCCCCTATGATGTGATCTCTCATCCTGTTCTTCCACAAAGAATAGTACTGACCATTGAAAAGTGGAGGCCTAGCAGTGGATTACCCTTCCCAGTTCCCAGGTGGTGCACTCATGTTGATCTTCTCCTAAGGTGTTAGGCTCTTCAAGGATAACTTGCTCTGATACCAATTGATGTTCTAAACGTCAATACCACACAAGAGGGGGGTTGATTTGTGTGGTACCCAATTTTTGCTCTAAAAGAACCTGGTTCTTCTAGGTGTACTTACTACTACTGTTTGCTGAATTAAGAGTGCATAAAATAAAGAACACAGAGATTTTTACGTGGAAAACACCTGGCTCAAAAGGTGAAAAAACCACGACCTACTACTCAGTAGGATTTTTCCAAACTTCCACTAAAATCACTGAGCCAAAACAACATTTACAAAACTCTTGTAAACCTAAGGATTAAACTCTAATCCCAGTGTGGCACACAGCCTCAACTGTTGCAACACTTTCAAGTTAACTCTAACTTGAATACTCAAAGTACCTAATACAATTGCTTATATGAAAGCTGGAAAGGTACAACTTTAAACCACCTACTACAATTGAACTAGAATAAGAATAAACACAATGGAATTGGTTCTTCTATCTTGTCCAAGTAGCTTCATGCACACTTGAATTTCACATAAATTGCTTGCAAAATTGCCTCGCTCTTTTGCTCTCAATTTTGTTTCACTTCTGCGTTTGTGCAATACCTGTTAAAGAGAACAATTACTGTTATTTAATGAGTTAGTAATCAGAGTTTGATTGAGACTCAATTGCTGATCTTCTATCGAAGTTGAGTCCTTGAACAATACAAACTCCAACCCTATCCTTTATCCGGATTGTGCCCTCTTCCCATGAGGATACTTTCTTTCCTCATCCAATATGCAACCTTTTCGATCAGTTCAGGAGATATTGCTGCTTTATCCTTGAGACTTATCTCCTTCACGTGCATCTCACATATATAGGTTAATAAACACTGTGTCTCACATGATGGACCTTTTCTATGACTGAGTACATTTGTCATTCTTCAAAACTTCACCTGAACTTGGGCCAACACAACCTCTTTGAAGTATAGGTAGTCATAACTGGAATGAAGTGTGCTGACTTGGTCAACCTGTCAACAATGACCCAAACTGCATCAAACTTCCGTAAAGTCCGTGGCAACCCAACTACGAAGTCCATAGTAATGCGCTCCCTTTTTCACTCAAGTATAGTCATCTGCTGAAGTAGGCCACCTAGCCTCTGGTGCTCATACTTGACCTGCTGGCGATTTAGGCATCTAGCTACATACTCCACTATGTCTTTCTTCATTCGCCGCCACCAATAATGCTGTCTTAAGTCACGATACATCTTCGTAACACCTGGATAAAATAGAATACCGTGAACTGTGTGCCTCCTCTAGAATCCTCTCCCTCAACCCATCGACATTTGGAACACATAGGCGACCCTGGAGTCGCATAATACCATCTTCGCCAATAGAAACCTCCTTGGCACTATCCTGTAGTACCGTCTCTCTGAGAACTACAAAGTGCGGATCATCAAATTGCCGAGCCTTGATCTGCCTCAATAGTGAGGGCTGGGCAACAACACATGTAAGAACTCGGCTAGGCTCAGAAATATCCAACCACACAAGTATGTTAGCCAAGGACTGAATGTCCAAATAGTGGCCTCTCCTCTGCTGAAATGAATGCCAAGCTACCCATACTCTCTGCCTTCCTACTTAAGGCATCCGCGACCACATTTGCCTTGCCCAGATGATAATGAATGGTGATGTCATAGTCTTTCAGTAACTCAAGCCATCTACGCTGCCTCAAATTAAGATCCCTCTGCTTGAACAAATGCTGTAAGCTGCGATGATCAGTGTAAACCTCACATGACACCCCATACAGATAATGCCTCTAATCTTAAGAGCATGAACCATCGCTGCTAACTCTAAATCGTGCACAGGGTAATTCTTCTCATGAATCTTCAACTGACACGAAGCATATGCAATAACTCGCCCCTCCTGCATCAATGCACAACCCAAACCAACGCGTGAAGCGTCACAATACACAGTATACGTCCCCGAACCGAAAGGCAACACCAGAACCGGTGTTGTAGTCAAAGCTGTCTTGAGCTTCTGAAAGCTCGCCTCACAATCATCGGACCAACGGAAAGGACCACCCTTCTGGGTCAATCTAGTCAAAGAACCTGCAATGGATGAAAAGGCATGCACAAATCGGCAATAATAACTTGCTAGCCCCAGGAAACTCCTGATCTCAGTCACCAAAGTGGGGCGTGGCCAACTCTGAACGGCTTCAATCTTCTTGGGATCCACCTTAATACCCTCTCCTGACACAACATGCCCCAAGAATGCCATCGACTCTAGCCAAACTCACACTTGGAGAACTTAGCATATAGCTTCTGTTCTCTTAATGTTTGAAGCACCACTCTCTAATACTGCTCGTGCTCCCCCAGGCTGCGTCAGTAAATCAAGATGTCATCAATGAAGACGATAACAAAAGAATCAATATAAGGCCCGAACACCCAGTTCGTCAAATTCATAAACGTCGCTGGGGCATTAGTCAAGCCGAAGGACATCTCTAGAAACTCATAATGGCCATATCTAGTACGGAAGGCAGTCTTCGGAACATCTGAGTCCCGAATCTTCAACTAATGGTACCCCAATCTCTAGTCGATCTTAGAAAACACCCTAACACCCTGCAACTGGTCAAACAAATCATCGATACGCGGCAACGAGTACTTGTTCTTGATGGTGACTTTGTTCAACTGAAGGTAATCAATGCATATCCGCATAGTCCCATCCTTCTTCTTTACAAATAACTCCGGTGCACCCTAAGGTGATACACTGGGTCTCACAAACCCCTTTGCTAACAACTCCTCAAGCTGCTTCTTCAATTCCTTCGACTCTTTCGGAGCCATACTATACGGTGGGATAGATATAGGCTGGGTACCTGGAGCTAAATCAATACAGAATTCAATGTCACGATCTGGCAGCATGCCTGGAAGGTCAGAAGGAAACACATTGGCGAACTCCCAGACTACCGGCACTGAATCAATCATCGGAGACTCTGCGGTGGTGTCCCGAACATATGCTAGATATGCCAAACACCCCTTATTGACCAGTTGTCGAGCCTTCAGAAAAGAGATAACCCGACTAGATGTACTAACGGAGGAACCCTTCCACTCCAATCTCGGCACCTTTGGCATTGCTAAAGTAATAGTCTTGGCATGACAATCAAGGATGGCGTGATATGAAGATAACCAATCCATGCTCAAGATGACCTTAAAGTCGATCATTTCAAGTAACAGAAGGTCCGCTCTAGTCTCGTAACCATAGAATGCAACCACACAGGACCGATAGATCCGATCCACAACCACAGAATCACCCACAGGGGCGGACACATAAACAGGAGTACCCAAAGACTCACGAGGGATATCCAGGAAATGAGCAAACAGAGATGACACATATGAAGAGGTAGACCCTGGATCAAATAATACCGAAGCATCCCTACCGCCGACAGAAATAATACCTATGATCATGGCATCCAAGGCTACTCCATCTGGTCTGGCCGGAAAAGCATAGAATCTAGCTGGAGCGCTGGCTGGCTGGCCTCCGCCTGGTTGAACAATAGCTGGCTGACCTCCCCCTGCCTGGCCTCCACCTCTAGGATGGCCCCCACCAGCCTGTCCCCCACCTCTGGGCGGTCAGGCGGCTGGTGCTGCAATTATGGGCTGCTGACCCTGCTGTACTGCCTTGCCTCGAAGTCTGGGGCAGGTCCTCTTTATGTGACCCAGATCTCCACACTCGTAACAAACTCTCAGTACCATAGACTGCTGACCCGATGCCTGACCCTGATGGCCTGAATACCCACTCGAAGAACCCTGAATGACTGGTGGGCGGTATAAACTCTCTGGCATGGCACTGAAATAGGAACCGGAAGAACCCTAATGAATTGGTGGGCGGCAAGAACTCTCTGGCATAGCGCTGAAATAGGGTCGCGCTGGAGCACCCCGAGGAGGTGGTGGTGGTGCTGTATATGTGGGCCTGCTAGGCTGACCCCTCCCAAACTAACCTCTGCCCCTAGTTGGGGCACCTCTAAACTCCCCAGAGAATCGGGTCTTCTTGTCCTGCTACATCTTCTCTCTACCCCTCTAGTGATAGCCCTCAATCCTCTAAGCAATCTCCACCACTACCTGATAATCAGTCCCCATATCAACCTCTCGAGCCACGCTAGCCCGAATATCGGGGTTCAACCCTGCAACAAATCTTCGCACTCTCTCTGCGTCTGTAGGAAGTATCAAAAGTGCATGGTGAGACAACTTAGAAAATCTTGCCTCATAATCGGTCACGGACAACTGACCCTGCTCGAGCTACTCAAACTGACACCGCAACTCTTCCCTTTGAGATGGTGGAATATACATGTCCAATAGACGCCGTGTAAACTGATCCCAAGTCATGGGAGGAGAACCTGCTGGTCTGCCAAGAAGGTAAGACTGCCACCATCTACGGGCCCTGCCCTCTAACTGGAAAGCGGTGAAATCTACTCCATGGGACTGCAATATCCTCATGTTGTGCAGTCTGTCCCTGCACCGATCAATAAAATCTAGGGGGTCCTCATGCCGCTTACCCCCGAAGATAGGAGGGTGTAGCCTAGTCCATATGTCCAATTGCTTTTGCGGATCACCGTCCGCAGCTGGTCTAGGCTTAGGTACTGCTGCGGCAACTAGCTGGGCACCGCCCATGGGTAGTGTACCCGGAGTTTGATATACGGCAGCTGTGTGCCTAGGGTCCTGAGCAGTAGGGGTCTGTGCTCCCCCTCCTACCTGAGATGTGACTGGATCTGTGATCGCTACCAACTTCGCACTACTAATAAGTAGCAAGAGAGGGTCACAATAGCTTTTACCCGATTTTGGGTTGGGATCGATATCCACAGAGAGCTAGAATTGGAATCGAGTATCTATCTAGTTTAGGATTGCGTATGTGTTCTTAATTACACTTCTCATCATTTTTGGGATTTTCTTTATAATTCTACTTTTATCAAACTACAAATTGTATATTAAGCTAAGAGTTAAAATGCTACAAGTTGTTCAAATAGGTTTAAAAGGTACTAGGGTAGTGACTTCCGCCTAGGTGGTCAATTGACGGGTACTTGAGTCTAAGGCATCTTTCACATACTTGGGGAGTATGATATAACCGTTGCACTAATTTACCCACTCTACACCTCTCGGTGGTTCAAGTGATTTTGCCCAATTGACTTTCTCAAGACCAATTGGGTATGCAAATTTGCACAAGCAACTAAGGTTCCAGTCGGGTATTACTCTCTTGAGGTTTAACCCTTTAATTGGGGCTATCAATCTCTTGAGTACTGCCCAATTCCTTGTTGGATCAATTTCGGAGACTTAGGCTCTCTTTCTCAAGAAGAACCCTAGTCAACTAAACACAAACTAGTGTTTGCAACCACTAATTCAGCAATTAACCATGAAATTGACCCAAATATCAAACACCCATAATCAATTTAGCCCTAAAATACAAGACCCATCAATTATCCACACTAGGGTTGAGCCACAACCCTAGCTAATGGGTCTAGCTACTCATATTCAAAGAAGAAAAGCAAGAGATAGATAAAGATAAACACATATTAATTAATTACTAAGATAAAACTAAAGATTCAATGTTGCAAAGTAGATAAAATTGCCCAAAATGGCTACAAGAGTCGTTCCCACGAGCGCAGCTGCTTCTAAAAACTATCTGATTCCCTAAAAATGGAAAAGAAGCTATTTATACTAGGCTAAAAAATCTGGACAAAAATGCCCCTGCGGGGTTAGTGCGGACCGCACAGAATGGACTGCGGCCGCACTAGGACTCTTGGCTTCAAAATCCAGCTCTCTGAACTCAGGCTCCGCGGACCACACAGAATGGACTGCGGCCGCAGAGGCTTCTAGTGCGGTCCGCGTAAAATGGACTGCGAACCGCGGAGGCTTGAAACTCTGAAAATGTAACCTCTCTGATTCTTGGCTCTGCGGACCGCACTAAATCGACTGCGGACGCATTGCCTTCAGTGCGGACCGCACAAAACCTTGTGCGGCTGCACTGCCTCTTAGCTTGAAATTTAGCCTCTCTGAATCTCCTAGTGCGGACCGCACAAGGTGGTGTGCGGCTGCACTGGCCTGTTTTTGCTGAGCTTGTCTTGTCTTTGGCACTTGTGCAAGTTTCACTCCTTTTGAGCTGATCTTTGACATCTCGTCACTTTGATGATCAAACCTGCAATCAAGTACAACTTGTGAGCCTTTTTGGGACTATTTTGTATGAATTTCTAATCGAAGCATAAGCAAGAAGGAGTATAAAATGCGTCAAATCCCTAGTTATCAACTCCCCCAAACTTAAGCTTTTGCTTGTCCTCAAGCAAACAAAATAAGACCCACCCCTTAAGAGAATGTCCAAGAAAAATTTTAGCTGTCCTAAAGTGACCTCAACTAGCCTCAATTGGGACTAACAATTGCCCTCAATACACATGAATCATTAAGACATTTACTCTTTTAAAATACCATGGATCAAGTGCGACACAAGAGCACCAAGAATTGACGCAACACATCAAAGAACTCTTTTCTATTACTTTGGTCATTGTGGAATCCAAACTCGCACATCCTCAACTCTCCCTAAGCAATCCTCACCTTTAAGATAGTGGCACTCAGAACGAAGATAATGGGAATTCACTCATCTCTCTCAAGAAAAAGCCACAAGCCCGGCTCTAGGTACCATATGCTTGCCCCTTATGTGAGTATCCACTAATGTAAGCTTCATTCGACTCAAGATCATATAGGACTTTTGTGGAGACATTGTGAAGGCTTTTGGTTCAGGGTAGGAAATGTTTTGGTCTAAGTAGGTTCCATCTTCCCTTAAGCACTTCTTTTGATTCATTTGGCATCCATTCACTTGACTCTTTGAGTCATTTCACTTCTTTCTGAGGGGTTAGAGAGACATATTGTCACTCTTTCTTATGCATTTTAGACCTTTTTTCCTTTTTCAACTTTCCACACCTTTCATTCTTTGCTTTTCTTTGAATCCCTTTTTATTCTTTTTCACTTTGAACTTTGTTTTTGTCTATTTGCTTTTCTTTCATTTTCATTGCCTTTCCTTTTATTCATTTTTGTGCTTTTTTACCACTTTGTTGCAATCCTCGTCTCTCCCCCCAAACTTATACTTTTGCCATGTGCTAAAGGAAAGATCGGGTGCCAAGAGAGGGTATCTTTTGAAGCGGGTATAGGCTTGTACCATGGTTATTGAAGGAAAAGGTCTAAGGCTCAAAAGGGTTGACTAGGGATCTTATCATTGGTAGGTAATGGAAGTGTTCAAGCTATCATTTGGACCAAGGAGAGCCTATAATCATGTCTCAAGTCAAAATTCACTTAGGATTTCGCCTCAACAAACATTTAGGGAAAGTTCTAGACCAATGGCTCGGGACATGGACTTGCAATACGATTACTCACCACACAAGCTATGGGATTGCTAAAGACACAAAGTCGGGGGCCCACAATGACCTTAGATAAGATTTAAGCATGGTCCAGAAAAACCACTCGATGATTATCGGCCAACACAAGAGTCTCAAGGTCACGACTTTCACCATCCTAAACACAACAAAGTGTCTTTGACCATAAGATCAAAGGCAAATGTGCTAGGCCCAAGTGAAGCTTTTCTCGAGGCACCCTTAACTATTAACTACCAAAAACAAAAAGAAAAACGGACTCAAACCCTTAAGAAGGTTGTCACGCCATCTATCATCGGGAAGAGCCACCCGGTTCACACAACACTCCACCTTTGGAAAGAACCGTGGCATTAAGAAAACCAAAGGCTTATTGCAAATTTCAAAATAAGAAGCTACGAATCACAAATAAGAAGCTAAAAACAAAAAAATTGCGGAAAGTAAAATGAATATATACAAGAGGGGATTTTTCGAATATACAATAGATGTGATGAATATCTACAATGTAACATAACTTTATATACAGACTAAAAGTAAAATAAAAGTGCGAGAATTGTAGCTAAATGTTAAAAATATATACAAACCAAAGATGAAAAATCAAGAAAGCATAAAAATTGTTAAATATATACAATCATCCAAAATGTAGGGCCTACCCCCTCAAATGAAAGCTGGCATTGTCCCCAATGCCAACTAGTCTAAATAAAGCATAAAAAAGAGAGAGGGTTAAGGATATAAGGAAACTCCCTATGGCCTGTCTGTCTGCATAGGCTCATGTGTGGTCCCTGGGTCCTCTCTATGCTCGGGAACCTCAGACTGGTTCCCTGTATCCTGCTGCTCTGCTGCTGGGACCTAGGCCTGAACCTGGACAGGCTCCTAAGATAGTGCACCCTGTGGCTGACTGGAGGATGTCTCCTGTGGGTCTGCCAGCTGGATGACTGCATCATCAGCTCTAGGGATCATCCTCCTCCTCTTGGGAGGCCTCTGTGACTGCTCCGGCTGGGGATGCTCTGCTGGTACTGGGTCCTGGAGCAATAAGTCTAAAGGCAGGTGATCTGCCTTCAGTCTGTCAACATCCGCTCTCAGCTCCTTCACGGACTCCTTGGAGGCCCGTGTCTTCCTCAGCTTCTTGTGCTCCCTAGCAAGCTCCTTGAGAGCCTTGCTGTGTGAATCAACTGCCTTAGCAAGCTTCTTCTGGTTGTCGAGGATTTTCTTCTGGTTGTCTAACATCTCCTTAAGAGCATCCTATATGGACTGTGGAACCTGTGGAGCTGGAGGAGCCGACTGAGCCTCTACAGTGGTGGTCAAAATGGACAACTTGGATGAGGCAGTCTGCATCCAGTTGTTGATACTCATAAGTGCTTGGCTCAATATATGGGTAGTAATGGGATGGGCCCGGGAAGATGGAATCTCCGGGCCTTCTGAGGTGGATGGGCCAGCAGGAATGGCTGTGGATATGGATGGACCGGGAGGGATATCTGTGGAAGTAGAGGTAGGCTCAGCAGGAGCCACTACCACAACTGGCTCTTCAGACTGGCCAGTTGGAGTAGTAGTTGTACCTTTGAAGCTCTTGCTCTTGGGGTTGTCATCCCCCTGCATGCTGTACCAGGAAAAAGGGGCCTTCGCTTTGACTTTGACATCGAAGGGCCTCTTTTCCACCTTCAAGTCCCGGAAGTACATAGTGAGGGTACTGGGAACGAATAGTTTCTGTCATGCTCAGCACCCACAATGGAGATAATCCTCGACATCACATTCCCCAAATTGATTAGGTACCCCGCCATGATCGAAGCTACCAAAACAACCCGGGAAAGAGGAAGGGTGTTGTCATGTGTCGTGGGGTCCAATCTGCTAACATACAAAAGTCTCCCACCCCCGTGCCTCAAAGTTCAAACTCCGTCTCAAGATCTTGACTTTAGCAGTCAACCAGTCAGGGGTGGTACCTGGGATTGCCAGGTACTGTGCTAGCCAGGGACGAACCTCCTCACCCATTTCCAACTTTGCCATGTACAGGGTCTCATCCTCCTCATTAAAGCCAAGGTATTCGTTGATGTACTTCCCTTCAAGTAATACTTTCAGATTCCGAACCTTGGTCACTTTGGAGCCCTTTTTGATGTGGGCTACATTGCAGTAAAATTCTTTGACCAGGTGTTCGTTGGCATCCACACACTCATCAAGAAAATGTTCCCAGCCCACTCTTGTCCTAAACTACCTTAGCACGTTGGGATTGTGAGGTAACAGGTCTATTTCAATAAAACCTCTCTCCGGGATCAACTTTCTCACCGGCCACCACTCCCGATATTTATGATATGCCACCTCGCTAACAAATCTATCTTGCCAAACCTCTGGGTTTCTGGTTCTAGCAATGCCCCCCACCTGTGGTTCACCTCCTTCTTCTACTTCTTGTTCTCCCCCTACTTCCTCCTCAGCACCTACTGCACCCTCTCCGGATAATGAAGCTGTGGGAGAGGTGGAGTATTCCCCACTACCTTCACCTGAGCCATCAGACGACCCAGAAGAAATGTTCACCGACGCTTGGGCAGTGGGGGATGCTGGAGGTGTGTCTCGCAGCCTAAACCTCTCCGGCGAGTCTTCCATGTACTCTGGCACGGAGTCTGAAGAGATCTCCCGTGATGGCTCATACTCACTCCCCGAGGACTGGGAAGCAGCCCTATCAGCAGCCTTTATCAGCTTTCTTGTCCTTTTAATATTTTCCCGAGCTTGGGGAGTGAGTTTTATCATTTTCTTCTTCCCTCCCCGGGAGGATTCTCCTCTGCCTGGTTGTTTACCACGTTGTCTCACCATTGTCTGTAATCATAATTCAATCAGCTAGTTAGTTTCAGTGTAATCAGTTGAGAAGCACAATTTGCAGAACAAAATTGCAGAAGGGGGAAGTTGCAGACAGGTTGCAGAAGTTACCCAGTGCGGACCGCACAAAATCAACTGCGGCCGCACTGAGGTCACCGCGGACCGCACAAAATCCACCGCGGTCCGCACAGAGGTGGGGTTCAGACTACCCACTCTCTGTATCTAGGCAGTGTGGACTGCACAAAATCAACCGCGGCCGCACTGGGCTAGTGCGGTCCGCACAAAATGTAGTGCGGCCGCACTGCCTGAGGTTCAGCAATCCTAGTTCATCAGTGCGGTCCACACAAAATGGTACTGAGGACCGCACAAGGGCACCACGGACCGCATAAAAACGACCGCGGTCCGCACAGGGCGCCCTACTGTGGCACTAACTTAGGGTTTCACATATCTTGATTTTGGGTCCAATTTTCCACCTAAGTAGTGTCCTACATGATTACCCATTGATTTTAACTATCTATTTCTATTTTAACCTAAAAATTAACAATCCTAACCTAATCAATTGAAGAAAATAAGGGAAGAAAAGAATGAGAGGCAAGAAAAAAGAAAATTAAGAGCAAATTAACAAAATTGATCAATTAAAAAGCAAGTAATGGTACCAGATGTGAGAGTTAATGAAGAATAACAAGTCCAAGCAGTTGATTGCAAACAAAATAGATGATGAACAGTGATTTTTAGGGTTCTGAGAGTTCAAG
>NW_017677902.1:19445-22151 GCF_001879085.1 Nicotiana attenuata
GTCTTTCTATTTTCAAGATCCAAAGATAGTTTCCTAGGCTCATAAGAATAAGAGCCCATTCCATGTAAATCATTCACGCACTCCACTCGACCCGCATCATCATTGACATCAAGATTCAACAATACGGCCTCCAAAGGGTCCTCAACATTGATCATTGCACTAGTATCATCAATTATCACAGCCGTGACTAGATCCACAAATGAGCACACTTCGGTACAATTGGGCTGCTTCATTGACTTGCACACATGAAAAACGACCTTTTCATCACCCACCCTGAAAGTGAGTTCACCTGCTTCCACATCCACTAGAGCCTTCCCCGTAGCAAGGAAAGGTCTCCCTAATATGATCGGGACCTCATAATCTACCTCACAATCCAAGATCACAAAATCAGCTGGCAAGATAAATTTGTCCACCCGAACGAGCACATCATCAACAATACCCAATGGTCGCTTCATAGATCGGTCTGCCATTTGCAATCGGATGGAAGTTGGCCTCGGTGGGCCAATACCCAAAGTCTTGAAAACTGAGTAGGGCATTAAGTTGATGCTTGCCCCAAGATCACATAAAGCTTTAGCAAAGTCTGCACTCCCTATAGTGCAGGGGATAGTGAAAGCACTGGGATCCTCTAACTTCGGAGCCATTGAATGTACTATAGCACTAACTTGGTGGGTCATCTTGATAGTTTCACAGTCCATGGATCTTTTCTTTGTCACCAAATCTTTCATGAATTTAGCATAGCCAGGCATCTGCTCCAAAGCTTCTACCAAAGCAACATTAATGGATAAGCTCTTCATCATGTCTATGAAATTTTTGAACTGATTCTCATTTTTCTACTTGGCTAGCCTCAGAGGATAAGGGGGAGGTGGCCTAGGCTAGGGTGCCTTGGCTTTTGGCACAACCGACTCCGGCATGTCAATTACATGCTCCCTAGACGGGTTCACGTCACTTTGTGTTTCCACCTCGGCATCTTGAATATTGATCCTCACTTCTTCATTCACATTTTCATTAACCACATTCTCAACCACCAAAGGAACTTCATCTTCTAGCAACTCAACTTCATCACCCAAAACTTGCTTTTGTTTGTAGGCATTCACATCACCGCCTCGTCCACTCCTAGTGGTCACAGCCATAACATGATTGTTCCCTCCCTTTGGGTTCACTACCGTATCACTTGGTAGAGCACCCTTAGGACGTGTGTTTAAGCACTGAGAGATTTTACCTAGTTGCACCTCCAAATTCCTAATTGAAGTATTGTGAGAAGCCAATTGCGCATCGGAATCCGCATTCTTTTTCATCATTTGTTCCAACATCATTTCAATTCTACCCATTTCATTGTTGGATGAACTAGGAACTTGGGAAGGAAAAGGTGGTGGATTGCTCGGTTCTTGGTACATTGGGGGCCTTTGAAATCCTTGCCCCTGATTTCCTTGGTTATTGTTCCACCCACCTTGGTTGTTGTTATTTCCACCCCAATTGTCGTTGTTGCCCCAGTTTCCTTGATTGTTGCGGTTGTTATTTTGATTTCCCTAATTGTTGTTCCCTTGATGATGATTGTTCCAATTATTATTGCCTTGTTTTTGGTTACCCCAATTGCCTTGGGATCGCCATTGTTGTTGTTGGTTGGAAGAATTTCCTCTTTGGCCTTGGTAATTATTCACATATTGCACCTCCTCATTTTGCTCCTCATAGCAATCATCTTGAAATCCATTACCATTATTGTCAAATTGATCCGAATTCCCTTGGTTTTGTTGACCTCTTCGCCTTCTTTGGTTCACTAGCATGTTAACACCCTCCATAGCATTCACTTGGCGAGGATTCCGATCTTGTTGCAACTGTGCCTTTGCTAATTGGTTCATTGTTGTTGTAAGTTCTGCTATAGCCTGTCCATGGTCATGTAGTTCTTTGTGCAAATGAGTTATCGCGGGGTCACCCTGAGGCATATTGGCTCTACTTTGCCAAGCAAAGGATGTGTCAGCCATTTCATCAAGAATCTTACAAGCTTCATCATAAGGCTGCTTCATGAAATTACCCCCAGCCAATTGATTCACTATGCATTGATTCGTTGTATTGATGCCCCGATAGAAGGTTTGTTGTATCATCACCTCTGTCATATCATTGTTGGGGCATTCTTTCACCATAGTTCTGTATCGCTCCCAAATCTCGTGCAATGGTTCAGTAGGCTCCTGCTTGAAGGCTAAGATCTCATCCCTTAGTGCTGCCATGTGTCCCGGTGAGAAGAATTTGGCAATGAACTTATCCGCCAACTCATCCCAAGTTGTGATGGAACGGTTGGGAAGTCGCTCAAGCCAGTCCAATGCTTTCCCCCCTAAGTGAGAAAGGGAAAAGCCTCAATCGAAGTGCATCCTCGGACACATTGGTTTGCTTGCTCCCCCAACAGGTATCCACGAACCCCTTGAGATGTTTGTACGCATTCTGAGTGGGAGCACCTGTTAAATACCCACGCTGCTCCAATAATGTCAGCATCACGTTGGTTATTTGAAAATTGCCCGCCCGAATCCGGGGCGGGACAATAGCACTCGCATAGCCTTGGTTGGGAAGAACTCTAGGAGCCACTCTTGGAGGTGGCGGAGGAGGGTCTGGAATATTGTCATTTGCATTGGCCTGGCGGCCTCTACGTTGTCCTTGAGGTACAAGAGGCACCTCTTCATCTCCATTGTCATCTACCTCCTCCCCCGCATTCACGTT
>NW_017677902.1:25525-26178 GCF_001879085.1 Nicotiana attenuata
AAGTCCGGCTTTAGGTACCATATGCTTGCCCCTAATGTAAGTATCCACTAATGTAAGCTTCATTCAACTCAAGATCATATAGGGCTTTTGTGGAGACATTGCGAAGGATTTTGGTTCAGGGTAGGAAATGTTTTGGTCTAAGTAGGTTCCATCTTCCCTTAAGCACTTCTTTTGATTCATTTGGCATCCATTCACTTGACTCTTTGAGTCATTTCACTTCTTTCTAAGGGGTTAGAGAGACACACTGTCACTCTTTCTTATGCATTTCAAAACCTTTTCTCCTTTTTCTACTTTCCACACCTTTCATTCTTTGCTTTTCTTTGAATCCCTTTTTATTCTTTTTCACATTGAACTTTCTTTTTGTCTTTTTGCTTTTCTTTCTCTTTCATTGCCTTTCCTTTTCTTCATTTTTGTGCCTTTTTACCACTTCGTTGCAATCCTCGTCTCTCCTCCCAAACTTATACTTTTGCCATGTGCTAATGGAAAGATCGGGTGCCAAGAGAGGGTTTCTTTTAAAATGGGTATAGGCTTGTATCATGGTTATTGAAGAAAAAAGGTCTAAGGCTCAAAAGGGTTGACTAGGGATCTTATCATTGGTAGGTTATGGAAGTGTTCAAGCTATCATTTGGACCAAGGAGAGCCTATAATCATGT
>NW_017677903.1:0-26177 GCF_001879085.1 Nicotiana attenuata
AGAAAAACCAAAAATACTGTTCCATTAGATAATTCCGGTTAATTTTGACTTTTAGTTATCGATTTCCATTCTTCTAGTTCAATATTTGGGTTCTGAAACTTCAAGTGTTCCCTGGTCCGATTTCGAGCAATTTTGGATCTGTTTAAGCTGGTTTTGGACGAGTTGTGCATCTGCAGAAGTATTCTAATGCATTTCAAGCTTATTTGGTTGCATTTCAAGTGGTTTTTGTGTTGATTTGTTAGTTTCTGCTTGGTTGTTGAATGTTTCTGGATTTCTAAATCCATCCCTAGGCTGTTCGTTATTCAATATTGCTGGAAACTGTTCATTACTGCTGCTGCTCGATCATTGTTTTGGCTGACCTCTTCTCCTCCATTTCTATTTCTATTTCCAGGTACTTTTTTTTCAGCTCCAATTGATGTGTGATGGACTGAAGCAGTCGATGTGTATTAGTTAATTGAAGAAATGAAATTTGGCTTGCGATAGCAATTTGTTTGTAGCTATGATAAGTTTAATTGTGTCTACACAGTAGCTGTAGTGGAAAGTTAAATGAATGGACACTTTACAATTTGTAGTAAATGGACTGTATAACTATTACTCTTTCGGACTTGTATTGTGAGTGGAATGCTTGATCTAGCCTTGTAGTTGAAAGAATAGGTTCAAATTGGTTGTAAGTCTCAGTAGCTAATTCTAGTAGTTGTGTAGTTGTAAAAAAATAGGTTCGAAAGGGTTGTAAGTTTCAGTAGATAATTTCAGTAATCCAAGTTCAAAACATCGAAATCACTTGATGTGTTGAGATCTGGTTTAGCAGTTTTAATTTGAATTAGTCAACGAGTTGTTATTATTGTTGTTAAAGTTGAACCATGTTTTAGTCTGATTTGCATTTGTAGTGGTATTTAGGAACTCACTAACAGGTAAATAAGTAGGCCAATCCGAGTTGGAACTGGAATTCCAATGATCAATGCTTCATTAGTTTGAGTAGGTGAATGTTGTTCTTCCTTATCACAACTGTTGAGTGCACTTTGAATGATTTGAAGCAATCTTGGTGCATATTTTCTCAAATTGAATTGAAAATTGGTTTAGTTTAATAATCAAGGCTTAACAGCCGCCTCTCCTAGTGCAAGTAAAATCTGGGCCAGCCCTTTGGTCTTAAAATCGTTAGGTTCGGACAAAATAATTAATTAAGTAGGGCCTCTCCTTTGGTTTTTTAGAGACAATACATGATAGAAAATTGTAGATTGCTTTAGGTTTGCCTTTTAATAATAAAACGAGATGAGCCTCGCCAAACAAAACAAACAAAATTGCGGGGCCCTCGATAAATGTTTATACAACAATACTTAGACTTCGGGATCGTTTAGCGAATTTCGCGGCTTTCCCAAAGATAATAACTCGTTAGCTACTTTAGGCACGTATTTTAATAATATTACTTTCCTAAATGTGGGTGCACATTTATGTGACCCAAATCCAAATCTCAACGAAGTTGAAATGTGTTGACAATTACGGGTGCACTGGTGCGACGTGGTTCGAGACGCATTTTCACGACTAAAAGGCATATAGGTTAGAGTGCGTTTTAAAATTAGATAAAAGCGAATACAACAGTTGAGCGACCGTGCTAGAACCACGGGATCCGGGAATGCCTAATACCTTCTCCCGGGTTAACAGAATTCCTTACTCGGAGTTCTGGTTCGCGGACTGTTAACAGAGTCATAATTTCCTCGGATCGGGATTCAATGGGACACCATTAATCTCCCAAGTGGCGACTCTGAATATTAATAATAAATCCCGTTCCGACTGTCCTTTAATTGGAAAAACTCCTTTGCGCCCTCGCGGGTGTAGCAAAAAAGGAGGTGTGACAGCTCTGGCGACTCTGCTGGGGAGCGAACCCAGAACTTTGGTTCAGGGTTCAGAATTCGAGCTTAGATATATGGTTGTATTTGGCTATATCTGATTTTTCTACATGTTTCATGCTAAATGTGCAAAATGTTGCTTTTTACTGCTTTGATATTATCTGGATTGTATATAAACTGTGCCGAAACCCTTCTCTTCTCACCTCCGGGGATGTGCTTACTGGTTGAGACTCCCTATTCTGTTAGCGTTAATACCCTGAAATAAGAAAGAGGCCGGACAAGTTACTAAGCCGGATGGCCTTTTGGTTCCCGGTACGTAGCCCCCTCCTCGACTCGAGTTGTCCGCTCGGGTACACAGTCTAGAACACATACCCAGGTTTTGAACCTAGAATAACTTGACTTCATGCCGGATCCCTAGTAGGAACGCTTATCTGCTTCACGTGCATACGACTTAGGGGACTCAACATAGGGGTTGGGTCCGTTTAGGACAGGTGTACCCGGAATAATGGACCATCCTGATGCAACCTACTTGTGCATTCATTTGTTTTGGACTCGCATGCCGACCGGCTTTGAATATCTGAAAAAAAATTTGAAAAAAAAAACAAAAGGGAAAAAGAGAAAATAGCAGCGTAGAGAGTTAATTTCCTATATTAGAAAACCCAATGTCCAAGTAGTGCCGAAATGCTGCCGAATTTTTGAGAAAATGAAAAAAAAAAGAAGAAAAATGGAAAAGAAAAACAAAAAGAGTTTTATTTTCATATTAGTTTATTTTATTTTGCCACTGAAAAGAGAATATAAAAAAAAAGAATCTTGCTTTCAGGAATAGTGTATTTGCCAACAAAAACGAAAAAAAAGAGTCTTGTTTTCAAAAATAGATAGATTTATTTTGCCCGAACTACGCTGGTTTGATTCTCACCGGACGTGAGATACGTAGGCAACCCTCATCGGGTCCAACCTCCCCTTTTGCAAAAATAGCCAAAATGCCAAAAAAATTTTAATTTCATCATGAATAAGTCGGGTGACGCCATTCTTGTGTAAAATAAGCCGAATGTCCCCAAAAGGGCGCCGGAAGGCTGTTTTTGCAAGAATGGCCACCCTGAGTCATTTTTAACGATTGGCAGGCACAGCCTTAAAATCTTCTTTATGAAGTGCTGAAAGGCCGTATCGGCAATACCGGCTGTTTGTTTAAATTGGCAATTTGAACAAGGATTGTGCCATTTTTCTCTTTTAGGTTAAAATAAGTGATTAAAATCACCTTAACAAATGTGCAGGATGAGCACGACTCAAAATGAATTATTTTCAATCATGCATAAAATCCCTTTGGAGTTACGTCTGTGGTGGAACGATTTAGGCGGAGAAGGGCAAGATGCAGTCAAGAAACATTTGAAAGGGCTTACCGGTTTGCTCGATATTGTGCCTCGGGGAGATATTATTAGAGCACTGGTTACATGTTGGGACCCAGCACATAATGTGTTCCATTTTTCGGATTTTGAGCTTACCCCGACATTAGAGGAAATAGCTGGCTACATTGAAAAAGATGAGGTTCCATTGAGGCACAAATACTTGGTTGCCCCCAGAGTTGTAGCCGTGCACAGATTTCTAGATTTTTTAAAGATAGTCAGAA
Organism: Nicotiana attenuata; assembly: GCF_001879085.1. Lineage (NCBI taxonomy): Eukaryota > Viridiplantae > Streptophyta > Magnoliopsida > Solanales > Solanaceae > Nicotiana > Nicotiana attenuata. The sequence continues at coordinate 3,469 of NW_017677903.1, forward strand.
CCGTCCATAACACAGATCTGGCAAGTGGCTTTTGTACTCTGAGCTTCATATATCAGCGATATGGCCATATCGGGGGGTTCAACAACCCAGAAAGTAAGATATGTAGCAAAGGAAACCGCCAAAAGTGGGAAGAGCATCGACGCTTCGCCTTTATGGTAGCTTTCCTGGGACTTCTGGTATTTCCAAGGAAGGATGGGAACATTGACACAAAAATAGCTGGGGTCGTCAGCACATTAATTACTCAAGCCAAAAGTACACTTGCACCTATTATATTGGCCGACATCTTCCGTGCTCTTACAGCCTGCAAGGCCGGGGAAGCTTTCTTCGAAGGGTGCAATCTATTGTTACAAATGTGGATGATCGAGCATCTGTGTCATCGCCCTCAGTTTTTGAGCTATGGGTCTCCAAAAAAAACATGCATAGAAGAGTTTTACACGAGGATTAAAGGGGTTGAATTGCCAGAAGGAGTCACAGGTTGGACAACATATTTTCGGTCCCTCACTGCTAGCCAAATAGAGTGGACACTGGGACGGTTACCCGTTGATGAAATCGTATACATGCCGGCAGCCCGACCACATTTCCTTCTGATGGGGCTTAGAAGCATTCAGCCTTACGCACCGTATCGAGTGTTGAGGCAGCTGGGGAGATGCCAGATAGTACCCAAGGATGATGATCTTAGTTTGCAAGTGGTTGAGATTGGCCCTGATGGCCAGTTTCCTGAAGCAATGGTCCGCCAGGTCTGGAGCGAATGTCAGTATTTGACGGCAAACACTTGTGTTCGAGATCGAGCCAAAGGAGAAGTGTCGCCTGACTATCAGGCTTGGTATAGAAGGGACGTCGCATTCGGAAGGCCGGCCAAACGACCTCACATCCAGGAATTTGTTGAATCAGCACGAGAACAGTGGGATTGGCTAACTAAAGAAAATGAATATAGGGCCCGCATAGGAGCGTTGGAAAAACAGGTCCAAAACCTCCGATTTGAAAATAGCTTGCAAGCCGCGGTTGATGAAGGTGAGAAAAAACAATTAGCCAAAGAGAATGAAGCCTTGCGAGCCCAAATCCAGAAAATGAAGCTAGAGGCCGATAATCCGGTCAGAAGTGCCAACGATGCAAAGCTTATAGCAAATCTAAGGCAAAAGGTGAACGACTACAGCTTCGACCGCAACAAGGCAGAAAAGGAATTAGCTGGGGCCCAGAAACAATTGGCTAAAAATGCAAAAGAACAGGCCCGCATGGTTAAACAGTTAAAAGAAAAATATGACAATGAGATCACAGTATTAAAGAAAAAGGTTATTTCCACAGAAAACCGTATGATCAAGAAGGCAAAAGAATTCAAAGTCGAAAGAGAACAGTGTTACATGGCATTGGCACAGTTAGAAATGGACTTGCAACAACTCCGGGAACAAAGCCAAGCGGATGAGCAAACTTTGGAGGCCAGGGCCCAACAGATAGGGCGGTTGCTTCAAGAGAAAGGAAGAATTCGAGAAAGAATCTTAGCCATTGCTCATTCCATTACTAAGAAATGTCAAATGTGCGAGGACATGACCCGTACCACCTTCTTGGCATCAGTGATGACATTTGTGAAGCAGATAATGAACGACCTAGACAGACTTCAAGGGGAACTTGCATATAGGCCGGCGGCGAGACCGAATGATGTCCCGCGGGCACCAGGAGCTTTAATGTATTCGTAATTGTCTTTGAGTCCGCACTCTTTCTTCTACTAAGAAAAAAAAACCAGTAATGGGTTGATTGAGTCTGTATTTTGTTTGAATGGGGATGATGGAGTTTGTAGTTCCTAGAGTCTGTTAGTTGTTTTGAGTCTTTGTAATAGACAAGTTTGTTATCAATAAAATTGAAATTGTCAAAAAAAAAATATCATGCTCCTACTTTGCATTTATTTGTACGAACTACACTTGGTCTGATTCACGCAGGGTCGTGATACGTAGGCAATCCATAGGATTCGACCATTTCTAAATGATAAAAGGGAAAACCAGAAAGGAATGATACAAACAGGGGAAAAACCAAATGAAAGAGAACCAAAAGAGGGAGAGCAAAACAAAGTGAAAAGATAAGAGTGGGAACTAATTAGGCAAGAAAAGAAATGAAAGTCGGAATGACGCATGTGAATGAATAGAGGCATAATAGGAACGTTTGACTGCTTAGGTGCATCCACCCATCAATGTGCGGTTATCTATTTGTTAAATGCCCTAACCGCTAACCAAGTTGTTGTTGATGAGTTCAGATAGGTGTTTAAGCTGACTGGCATTCTGGCAACCCATCCTTACAACACCCGCTCCAAGGACAAGTCAAACATGACCAATCAGGATTTGGAAGCGAGCACTGTTGACCCATCCAGAGAGGAGGAGGAAGTGGACGTTAACACAATGAGAGAAGAGATGTACAAACTAAAGCAACAAATGGCCGAAATTTACCAGGCCTGGTCGAAGGGACATCCACCACCCGTCTATCCTACCAACCCCAATTACCTCCCACCGCCAGCTCAACCCCAAGATCCTCCCACAGTAAACTCATCTCCCGCTTTCCCGACTTACCAGCAGTATTACGGAACCACTTCTCAGACACCACCACCACCGCCATCCAAACAAATTCCATGTCCTCCACCACCAACTGCTCCAGTATTTGTGGCGCCTCCACCTGCCACATTGCAAAGATCTTCCAGTGAGCCATTGTTTCCAACTCACGACAGCCAGTACTACCCTCCCGAGCCTACCTTCAAAGCACCTGAGCCGTATTCCTACACTCCTTGCTTTGAGCTCCCGGTGGAAACTGATAAGCCGCTTAAGGACCCGGAACAGGAAGAGATGTTTCGAAAAGTAAAAAGCCTAGAACAATCCTTCAGGAACTTGCAAGGATTGGGTGGCCAAGTCAGTGTGGCCTACAAAGATTTATGCTTGTTTCCCGAAGCCCAGCTGCCAGCAGGGTTCAAGTTGCCAAAGTTTGATTTGTATGATGGCCATGGTGATCCGGTGGCCCACCTAAGGGGATTCTGCAGCAAGATGAGGGGAGCTGGAGGAAAAGATGAGCTGTTAATGGCTTACTTTAGTCAAAGCTTAAGTGGAGCAGCGTTAGAATGGTATACACGACAAGATCATGCTCGGTGGTACACCTGGGATGACCTGGCTCAAGAATTTGCATGCCATTTTCAATACAACCTCGAAATTGTCCCGGACCGTCTGTCATTGACCAAAATCGAGAAGAAGCCCGGAGAAAGCTTTAGAGAGTACGGTTTCCGTTGGAGAGAACAGGCAGCAAGAGTTTATCCTCTGATGAAAGAGAATGAGATGGTTGATTATTTCCTTCAGGCTTTGGAGCCAACCTACTATGGTCATCTGGTGTCCGCAGTGGGGAAAACTTTCAATGAGGTCGTAAAGATGGGAAGTATGGTGGAAGAGGGTCTCAAGTCTAACAGGATTATGAGCTATTCGGCACTCAAAGCAACTACGCAGGCTATTCAAAGCGGCACCGGAGGAGTATTGGGAAAGAAGAAGAAAGAAGAAGTGGCAGTAGTGGAATCAAGGGTCTGGTCCAGGAGTCCGTCACCATATTATCACCAGCCTCACCCTCACCCCCAAGCTTACCCACATGCTCCATATGGCCCACCACAGCATTACTACCCACCTCCTACTCCCCATTTCTCCGTCCATCATGCCCAGACATACCCCCAACCCCCTACCCATGCACAATGGCGCGCACCTACTCCCCAAAATACTTACCCATCTCAAAACAACTACCCACCCCCAAGAACCAACAAAAATGCCGTTGGAACCAGTTACTGACCCAACCCCGCATTTAAAAATGATAGGTTGCAAAAGAAGAAGACTTTTACTCCTTTGGGTGAATCTTACACCAGCCTGTACCACAGATTAAGGCAGTTAGGCATGTTGAACCCAATCGAATCCAAATTACCAAACCCTCCCCCAAGGAACCTGGACCATTCAGTAAGCTGTGAGTATTGCTCTGGAGCACCTGGACATGACACAGAGAAATGTTGGCATCTGAAAACTGCCATTCAGGAACTCATTGATACACAGAGAATTGAGGTGCAGGCGCCGGAGACTCCTAATATCACGCAAAATCCGCTACCAACTCATCATGAGGCTCACATAATTGAGTTAGTGCAGAAGGGACAATGCAAGAAGCCGTCACAAACTGTGATGATGATTAAGGCAAATGAAGCTAAAGCAAACGAGAAGTTGGTCGATGGGAAAACCCTGGTTGCAGTGGACCGGACAGTCAGAAAACTAGTGATGATAATAGAACTAGAGCCTGTTAAGGTGACAATACCAGGAGCAGTTGTTAAGCCTCTGTTGGTTGTAAAAGGCGCTCGAACAGAGCCAGTTATCATTAAGCCAGTGACCCAGTTGCTTGTGGTTAGTGAGAAAGCTGTCCCATGGAACTATGACAGAGTGACTGTGATGTACCATGGAAAGGAAGTTAAAGAAGAAGTGTGCGAAACTCATGGGTTGACTAGATCAGGGAGGTGCTTTGCCCCTGAAGAATTGAGAAAGGTTAAAGCGGCTAAAGACAATCAGGCACCAACAAAGAGGGCTGTTACTGAAGAAGAAGCTGAAGAGTTCCTGAAAAAGATGAAGGCTCGGGACTATTCGATTGTGGAACAATTGAGAAAAACCCCGGCACAGATCTCACTATTGTCCTTACTGATCCATTCGGATGAACACCGCCGGGCGTTGATGAAGATTCTAAACGAAGCTCATGTGCCAGATAAAATCACTGTGAATCATCTTGAAAAGATTGCAAACAAAATTTTTGAGGTGAACAGGGTAACATTTTCTGATGATGAATTGCCATTGGAAGGAACTGAACACAATAGAGCTCTTTACCTCACAGTGAAGTGTGAAGATTCTGTGGTAACTCGGGTGCTAATTGATAATGGGTCTAGTGCAAACATTTGCCCTCTTTCTACCCTAGAAAAGTTGAAAGTTGACGGGGAAAGAATTCATAAAAATAGTATCTGTGTAAGGGGATTTGACGGCGGAGGGAAAGACACAGTGGGAGATATTGTATTGGAGCTAACAATAGGACCTGTGGAGTTCACTATGGAGTTTCAAGTGCTTGATGTCAGCGTTTCCTACAATCTTTTATTGGGACGGCCCTGGATTCATGCCGCAAAGGCGGTACCATCTACTTTGCATCAAATGGTTAAATTTGAATGGGATCGGCAGGAGATCGTGGTCCATGGAGAGGACAATTCTTGTAATGCTATTACATCCTTCGAGGAAGTTGAAAATGACAAAGGCCCGTGGGTGTACCAAGTCATGGACGCAGTGTCAGTTGATAAAATCTCGGAAGGGGAGTGTGTTCCTATGCCCAAGATAGCTGCTGCATCTGTTATGGTAGCTTCAGAGATGATAAGGAATGGATTCTTGCCCGGAAAGGGGTTGGGCGCTTCACTGCAGGGAATCATACAGCCAGTATCTCTTCCCGGAAATCTGGACACTTTCGGGTTAGGTTTCCAACCCACTGCTGCTGACATAAGGAGAGCCAAAAAGATGAAAAAGAGAGTGTGGACCCTACCAAAACCCATTCCTCGCCTTTCCCGTTCCTTCGTCCGGCCTGGTACTAAACAACGCCCAGCAACAGCACTGCCAAATTCTATGGTGATAGAACCTGACAAAGAGTTGATCGAAAAGTTTGGAAGGGTGTTCGATGAAGTGAATATGGTAGAGCCAGGTGAAGGTCCAAGTAAAGTCGATGTGCAGTTCGTGGGGTCTCAGGCCAAGCTCAATAACTGGGAAGCTACTCCTCTTCCAACTCGGAAGGAGTCGTGGTAGTTAGCTTTGGATTTTCCTTTGAGTATTAGTTCTGGATTATTTCCAGGGTTGTAATTCAGATTTCTATGTTCCGTCCATTTGGATGAGTTAAACTTTGTTCTTTTACAATTTTAATGAAATGCAATTTCCTTCTCTCTTCACTCCTGATAGCCTTTATTTTGTTTTCTTTTCTCTCTTGTACAGTCCCTTTTATGCTGGTTTCAATGATGTGTCATGCATGAGGAGTTTCCGGCCTAGTCTTGAGATTCCATATGAAATAGTAATACAAGAAATTGAGTGTGATGGCGAGGGTGAATACGATGACGAGGAAGCTTTGGAAGAAATCAGTAAAGAGTTATATCAATTTGAGCAAAAACCCAAACCTAACTTGAATGACACAGAGGCAATCAATCTAGGGGATCAGGAAAATGTTCGAGAAACAAAAATAAGTGTCCATTTGGAAGCCCCGCTCAGAGAGGAGATAATTAAATTGTTGTGTGAGTACAAAGATGTGTTTGCATGGTCATATGATGATATGCCGGGTCTAAGCACCGATCTGGTAGTCCACAAATTGCCCATTCATCCGGAATGCCCTCCTGTCAAGCAGAAGTTGAGGAAATTCAAAACAGATATCAGTGTGAAAATTAAGGAAGAGGTTACTAAGCAATTTGAGGCGAAGGTTATACGGGTTACTCGGTATCCTACCTGGTTAGCTAATGTGGTGCCAGTGCCAAAGAAGGATGGGAAGACCAGAGTATGTGTTGATTACCGTGATCTCAATAAGGCGAGCCCGAAGGACAACTTCCCACTCCCAAACATCCATATATTGATTGACAATTGTGCCAAACATGAGATTGGTTCCTTCGTGGATTGTTATGCGGGCTATCACCAGATTTTGATGGATGAGGAGGATGCGGAAAAGACAGCATTCATCACGCCTTGGGGAACGTATTGCTACAGGGTCATGCCATTTGGTTTGAAGAACGCAGGGGCAACGTATATGAGGGCAATGACTACCATGTTCCATGACATGATACATCAGGAAATTGAGGTCTATGTGGACGACGTGATCATAAAGTCGAGGAAACAATGTGACCATGTTCGGGATTTGAGGAAATTCTTCCAGAGACTCCGCAGGTACAACCTCAAGCTTAATCCAGCAAAGTGTGCATTTGGAGTCCCGTCGGGGAAGTTGTTGGGATTTGTGGTGAGTCGGCGTGGTATTGAATTAGACCCGTCTAAGATTAAAGCCATCCAGGAGCTACCGCCACCAAGGAACAAGAAGGATGTGATGAGTTTGCTCGGCAGGTTGAATTACATCAGCAGGTTCATTGCCCAGCTTACAACTACTTGTGAGCCCATTTTCAAGCTGCTAAAGAAAGATGCTGCGGTCAGATGGACAGACGAATGTCAAGCAGCATTTGACAAGATTAAGAAGTATTTGGCTAGTCCACCTGTGTTGGTCCCGCCAGAGCCAGGAAGGCCCTTGATCCTTTACCTGACTGTGTTGGACAATTCTTTTGGTTGTGTACTGGGGCAGCATGACATCACAGGAAGGAAAGAGCAGGCGATTTACTACCTCAGCAAGAAGTTCACATCATATGAGGTAAAATACACTCAACTCGAGAGGACGTGTTGTGCTTTAACCTGGGTAGCGCAAAAGTTGAAACATTACTTGTCAGCATATACTACCTATCTCATCTCTCGGTTAGACCCATTGAAGTATATATTTCAAAAGCCCATGCCCACAGGGAGGCTAGCGAAATGGCAAATCCTGCTTACGGAATTTGATATTGTCTACGTGACTCGGACTGCAATGAAAGCACAAGCGCTGGCTGATCATCTAGCTGAGAATCCCGTTGATGATGAATATGAGCCTTTGAATACATACTTCCCGGACGAGGAGATAATGCATGTTGAAGAATTAGGACAGGTCGAGAAGCCTGGATGGAAACTTTTCTTTGATGGAGCTGCCAATGCCAAGGGTGTCGGAATAGGAGCAGTACTGATTTCTGAGACAGGGCAACACTACCCTGTCACTGCTCAACTTCGTTTCTATTGCACCAATAACATGGCTGAGTACGAAGCATGTATCCTGGGATTGAGATTGGCTATAGACATGGGTGTCCAGGAAGTCTTGGTCATGGGTGACTCGGACCTTCTTATACACCAGATTCAGGGAGAGTGGGAGACGCGACATTTGGAGTCCCGTCGGGGAAGTTGTTGGGATTTGTGGTGAGTCGGCGTGGTATTGAATTAGACCCGTCTAAGATTAAAGCCATCCAGGAGCTACCGCCACCAAGGAACAAGAAGGATGTGATGAGTTTGCTTGGCAGGTTGAATTACATCAGCAGGTTCATTGCCCAGCTTACAACTACTTGTGAGCCCATTTTCAAGCTGCTAAAGAAAGATGCTGCGGTCAGATGGACAGACGAATGTCAAGCAGCATTTGACAAGATTAAGAAGTATTTGGCTAGTCCACCTGTGTTGGTCCCGCCAGAGCCAGGAAGGCCCTTGATCCTTTACCTGACTGTGTTGGACAATTCTTTTGGTTGTGTACTGGGGCAGCATGACATCACAGGAAGGAAAGAGCAGGCGATTTACTACCTCAGCAAGAAGTTCACATCATATGAGGTAAAATACACTCAACTCGAGAGGACGTGTTGTGCTTTAACCTGGGTAGCGCAAAAGTTGAAACATTACTTGTCAGCATATACTACCTATCTCATCTCTCGGTTAGACCCATTGAAGTATATATTTCAAAAGCCCATGCCCACAGGGAGGCTAGCGAAATGGCAAATCCTGCTTACGGAATTTGATATTGTCTACGTGACTCGGACTGCAATGAAAGCACAGGCGTTGGCTGATCATCTAGCTGAGAATCCCGTTGATGATGAATATGAGCCTTTGAATACATACTTCCCTGATGAGGAGATAATGCATGTTGAAGAATTAGGACAGGTCGAGAAGCCTGGATGGAAACTTTTCTTTGATGGAGCTGCCAATGCCAAGGGTGTCGGAATAGGAGCAGTACTGATTTCTGAGACGGGGCAACATTACCCCGTCACTGCTCAACTTCGTTTCTATTGCACCAACAACATGGCTGAGTACGAAGCATGTATCCTGGGATTGAGGTTGGCTATAGACATGGGTGTCCAGGAAATCTTGGTCATGGGTGACTCGGACCTTCTTGTACACCAGATTCAGGGGGAGTGGGAAACACGAGATTTGAAGCTCATACCATACCGGCAGTGTTTGCATGAACTTCGTCAACGGTTTCAATCAATAGATTTCAAACACATTCCAAGGATGCACAATGAGGTTGCCGACGCTTTGGCCACTTTGGCATCGATGTTGCATCATCCGGACAAGGCTTACGTGGATCCGTTACAGATTCAGGTTCGAGATCAGCATGCCTATTGTAATGTGGTGGAGGAAGAGTTTGATGGTGAGCCATGGTTCCATGATATAAAAGAATATCTCCGGATGGGAGTATACCCGACACAAGCTACAGGGGATCAAAAGAGGGCAATTCGACGCCTGGCAAGCGGATTTTTCTTCAGTGGAGGAGTGTTGTACAAGAGAACTCCAGATCTTGGGTTATTGAGATGCATAGATGCCAAACAGGCTACAGTTATCATGTCTGAGGTACATGCGGGAGTTTGCGGACCTCATATGAGTGGATATATATTGGCAAAGAAGATCCTCCGAGCAGGTTATTATTGGCTTACTATGGAACGGGATTGCATCAGTTTCGTGCGCAAATGTCATCAATGTCAGATACACGGAGATTTGATTCATTCTCCACCATCTGAATTGCATACAATGTCAGCACCATGGCCGTTCGTTGCCTGGGGAATGGATATTATTGGTCCGATTGAGCCAGCAGCCTCAAATGGGCATAGATTCATTTTGGTAGCTATTGATTATTTCACTAAATGGGTGGAGGGCAAAACCTTCAAATCCGTGACTAAGAAGGCAGTTGTCGATTTCGTACATTCAAATATCATATGCCGGTTTGGGATCCCGAAGGTAATCATCACAGATAATGGTGCCAATCTCAATAGTCATTTGATGGCCGAGACATGTCAGCGGTCATGCACCGCAATTCCACTCCATATCGTCCTAAGGCAAATGGGGCAGTCGAGGCAGCTAACAAGAATATCAAGAAAATACTTCGAAAAATGGTAGAAGGGTCAAGGCAATGGCATGAAAAGTTACCTTTTGCTTTGTTAGGCTATCGCACTACTGTCCGCACTTCAGTAGGAGCGACTCCCTACTCATTGGTGTATGGAACCGAAGCAGTAATACCCGCAGAGGTTGAAATCCCGTCCCTCCGAATCATCGCAGAGGCAGAGATTGATGAGGATGAATGGGTTAAAGCCCGCTTGGAACAACTAAGTTTGATTGATGAGAAGCGACTGGCAGCAGTGTGTCATGGTCAATTGTATCAACGAAGAATGGCAAGAGCATATAACAAGAAAGTGCGTCCGCGGAAGTTCGAAGTAGGACAGTTGGTGCTCAGGCGTATCCTACCTCATTGGGCTGAGGCAAAAGGAAAGTTCGCCCCAAACTGGCAAGGGCCATTTGTTGTAACCAGAGTTTTGTCCAATGGCGCTCTATATCTAACGGACGTGGAAGGAAAATGTGTAGAAATGGCTATCAATTCTGATGCAGTCAAGAGATATTATGTATGATTTTCGTTATCTTTGTGTACCTGACTGTATTTGGCATGTTTTGAGATTGAAATGATGAAGGCATTTTATTCTGCTACCCAAACACTTTATCCTTTGTTATCCCTTTGAGCCTTATTATATTTCCTTTCATATCCCTCTTTCGGAATCAATAATAGAACTCGAAAGCCCGAGCGGGGAAAATCAGCGGAGAAACAAGAGAAAAACAGTCCAAAAGAAAAGAAAAGAAAAAGAAAAGAAAAAGGAAAAGGAAAGAGAACAAAAAAGGAAAAGAAAAGAAAAGAAAAGAAAAAGAAAAGAAATGAAAAGAAAGAAAAGGAAAAGTGAAAGAAAGAAAGATCGCCACAATAAAGTAGTTTTGCCTGAACTACGTTCGACTTGATCCCGAAAGGGTATGTAGGCAGCCTCACTGAGGTTCAGTCACAACAGAGGAAAAATCCAAGAATCCCCAAGAAAGAAACTGGGGCAGAAGTTATGGTTGTCACAAGGGATATGATTCCGAAAGTTGTAATGTTGAACCCACATTTGAATTATTTTGAGCCTTTAAACATTTCTTTCTAAAACCCGTCCAAAAGCCACATTACGGTCCAAAGAAAGACCTTCTGATCAATTTCCAGAAATGTCAATACGGTTAGGTAAAACGACTCATGTTGGAGACAACACTCTGGTGACAGAAGGAAAAGGATAAAATGAGAGAGTCTTATCGGTGAAAACCCTCACGGGCACCATAGGGCGATGTGAGTTGAGAGAAATGAAAATGAGAGAGCCTTATTGGTGAAAACCCTCATGGGCACCGTAAGGCGAGGTGAGTTTGAGAGATATTAAAATGAGAGAGTCTTATTGGTAAAAACCCTCACGGGCACTGTAAGGCGAAAGTGAGATCTTTCAGTTGGGCAAATGAAAGAAGTTTGTGGTTGAAGGTTGTTTGAAACATGGCAAAACAAGCAAGGTTTGAGTTTGGTGAGAGTCGAGCGTGAAAGTATGAGACAACAAATGTGGTAACTGATAATTGATTGGTTGGACAGACTGGGCTGGAACCCAAAATGCATGGCATGATCAACGGAATCAGCCTTTCCGCTCAGATAAGTCCTATCCTTTTTCTCTTCATTACAACTCATTCGTTTTCAGAGTTTTTCTATCCTCAAAACCTTCGAGGTCATTGCATTTCATTCTCTTGAAGTCTGTCTATAAAATGCTTTAGTGTCAGTTCTATTCAAAAACAAAAGAAGGATGTCAAAGCTAATTACCAGCCTCCCAGTTAGATGGCACAACAAGGTGGGGACATGTCAAAAATGAGTAAAACATAGAGGACCGATGGAAATCAGAGTAATAATCAGATGGTTGTGAGGGAGAAGCAAGGTTCACAAGAAGGGAACAGAAATACCAAACAGTGGTATGAGGTAAAACATGTGGGTCATCAAGATCAGAGGGTTGAAAGTCAATTGGGAAATCGTGAAAAGTCAAAGCAAGTCCGAAGAAGCAAGTCAGAGCAAAGGCGGAAGCGGGAGCATGGCCAACAAGAATGCCAGTAGCTAACCACCATTTTACATTAACAAATTTTCTTTGATTGGAACAGGGGCAGAAAAGTTTCTTTATTTTGTCGCAATCAGGCGCCCACCTGGAGAACAAGGGAATACATTTCAATTTAAGCAATCAGGCGCCCACCTGGAGAACAAGGGAATACATTTCAATTTCAGCAATCAGGCGCCCACCGGGAGAACAAGGGAAGTACAATTCAAATTTTAGCTTTCAAATTTTTAGTAATGTTTGGTAACGTGATGCGCTCGGCCACCAAACTGGGGCAGAAAATTCTTTTCTTTTGTTGTTTTTCTATCTTTGAAATCAGGAGCCCGCCTGGAGAACAGAGGCATTTATTTTCAAGTTTTTAGCAATCAGGAGCCCACCTAGAGAACAGAGGCATTTATTTTCAAGTTTTTAGCAATCAAGAGCCCGCCTGGAGAACAGAGGCATTCATTTTCAGATTCTTAGTAGTCAGGAGCCCACCTGGAGAATGGACACATGTTTCAAGTAATCAAGCATCATTCGGAGGAATGGCAGCAATATCGCCAATCACAATGCAAGACAACAACAGGAATACCACCAGAAGATTACAAGATACAAATTCAAGGCAACACAAGAACAAGTTAGAAGACGTAGATAGGACCCTCTTGTAATTCGTAGATCATAGCTTAGGTTAGCTTCTTTTCATTTTAACATGGTGTAATAAGGAGGTCAGCGAGCAGTAGCAACAGCAACAGCAGAAAGTCACAGCTCTTGGTAGTCCCAACTATCAGACATTCCCGAACTACACTGACCTGATTCCTGTTTAGCCCAGGATATGTAGGCAACCTTTGAAGCAGGGTGCGGTCAACTCTTTCAAAAATGCTTCACACGGAGTATTCAAACGGTCAAAAATCGCTTGTATCTACAACTCTGCGTGTTCCTGAGCAAAGAGGGGCAGCTGTGAGCACGTGATTTTTGCCCTATATATGAATTACTCCCAAAGATTCAAACAAAAGGACTTTTCTTTCATTATTTTACAATTTCGTGAATTTTGTGTTATTTTCTGCTAATTGTTTGCATTTTTACTTGTGCATTTAATTCATCTAAAAATATTAAAAATACACTTGGCACTTGCATTTGGGATCTAATTTTATATTTTAGGATTATTTAATAGTTACATTGTTTTTAGAACAAAATATAAAGAAAATAACAAAAATAGTCCGCTTTTGCATTTTTAATTGTTAATTGTTGAAATTGTCACGAAATAGATTTTAAACAGTTTTAGGCATCAATTAGCTTAATTTTTGAAATAAATTAGGTTTCATTTTAATATTTTGTATTTTTATAAAAATCAGAAAAAATAAATACAAATCACAAATAAATAAAATAAAAGAAACAATTAAAAGAGGAGGGATGTAAATTGGGCTAAGTCTTCAATCAACCCACCCAGGCCCAATATTTTTCACCCAATCCCAGCCCAAAATGCTGTCCACACCCGGTCTAAAATCATTGAAACGACGTAGTATGATCAGGATACTACGTCGTTTTGGCTTCCGTTGATTTAAAATCAATCCTGGCCATCCATTCCCCATGATCCTACGGCCCTCATCAACCCAAACCATTCAATAAAATTATCCGAAAATTAACTCAAAACCCTAAACATTTCTCTCCCTCCTCGTACAACCACTCCCTGTAACGCCACCCTTCCCCACCACGCCTCCACCGTTCCCCCGCCGTGCTCCGCCGCCGGAAGTCGCCCACGGCGGCGGAGAATCTCCAAACTTCACCAAAATAACACCCCATACTCCCCTTCTCCTCCTCTATCCGAATCCATAGCCCAATTCCTTCGAATCCCATCCCAGGCCGTCGAATATTGGATCGAAGATTTTCCGGCCATGACACCACTTCTCCCAAATCGGTGCAAATTAACACCCTAGGTCCCTTTCCCCTTCCCCTATCCAAATCCCCGGTTAGTTTTTCTCGAATCTGCCTCGAATTGGTCGAATCTCAATTTGAATATTTTCCGGCCAAGACCCAAAGTATGCCAAATAGTCCCAAATTAACACCCTAGGTTCATCTGAGTCTCCTCTACCCAACCCCCATAGCCACTTGTCTCGAATCTGCCCGGAACATTACAAATTTTAAATTCCAAAGTCCGGCAGAACCCTAACTCAGAAATCTTGGGGATTTTGGACCGTAATTTCCCTAATCATGTGTTTTCTTTTGAAAACACACGATTAGGGATGTTACGTGTCAAGAATCCCGGAAGATTCAAACAACATTAGCTGGTCAGAGTTCGCCCCATAGTCAGTCGAATGCTCAAAATTAGTAAGTTCTGTTCGATTCTGTTTTGATTCTGTTCAATATGCTCTTGTTTAAATCTGTTTGGATAGTCTTTAATTCTTTAGGGCACTTTTGATTTCAATTTTTTCTTTAGTATTTGATCCTTTACTGTTATTAGTGGTTAGTGGTAATTAATTAGTTTAGTTTAGTTTAATTCAGTAATTGCATTAGTAATTCCATGTTCAGGATCTAGCTAAAGTTTTGTTCTTCATGTCAATACTGTTCCCAGTGGTCATATACGTTTTAAGTACGTCTGATTTTANCATGCCGCTGCGCCCAACTAGGCCACTAGCCATACATGTACCTGTGCAACAAAAATGCACAGCAAGTGTAGTATGAGTACAAAAACAACATGTACCCAGTACTTATCCTGTCTAACCTCGAAGAAGTAAAGATGAAAGGTCGACTTCGACACTTACTAGTGGTCCAATAATAGTATATTAATAATGCGAATAATCATGGATTATTAAAAACGGCAGTAAACTCAAGTAAGTCAAGAAACAAGTAAACATTCCTTTTTATTTTTAGATGTCTCCAAAGTCATAGTCCATTATTTATCAATTTATCTCAGACCAGGGAAGCAATATCAGTTTGTAAATCTCAAGCAAGCATTACAAGCATGCGCAAATCATGCCGAGGTCGTACGGCCCGATCCAATAAATATTTAAACTGTGCACTGCCAGAGGGTCGAATGGCGCGAACCATAGATGCATCTATTACCCCGCTCGCGAATCATACGTGCGACGCGGTCAAATATAAATAATAGAGTTACCCCGCTCGCGAATCATACGTGCGAGGCGGGTACTCATAGATACAGACATTCAAACAGTTAATTAAGAATTCATCAAGAAACATTTATCCAAGGAAAAGTCAATTCTCTTTAAACGATTTAAGAAAATGAGGTTTAACCCTTTTTAGAAATTCTTTTACTAATTCGATATGATTTAGGCAATTTCAGTTGTCAATAAGATTACAAATATTTCAGGTAAAGCATGCTTTTAGGTCCTAGACTACCCAGACTTAAACATAATAGTAGCTACGCACGGACTCTCGTCACCTCCTACGTACGTAGCCCCTACAAATAGGAGCACATAACCAATTATTTCCTCTATGGGAAAATTCCCTCCTACAAGGTTAGAAAGGAGACTTACCTCGCTCCGAAGTCCAATAACCGGCTTCCATGCCCCTTCCAACGACTCAAACCGAGGCCTCAATGCGCCAAAACTAGCCAAATAACGGGCAAACCAATGAAACACCCTGTGAGCATGTGATTTTTGCCCTATATGAATTATTCCCAAAATTCAAACAAAATGATTTTTCTTTCATTATTTTGCAATTTCGTGAATTTTGTGTTGTTTTTCTGTTAATTGTTTGCATTTTATTTGTGCATTTTAATCCATATGAAAAAATATAAAAAAAATATAAATATGCTTGGCACTTGCATTTAGGATCTAATTTCATATTTTAGGAGTATTTAGTAGTTACATTGTTTTTAAAACAAAATATAAAGAAAATAACAAAAATAGTCCGCTTTTGCATTTTTAACTGTTAATTGTTGAAATTGTCACGAAATAGATTTTAAACAATTTTAGGCATCAATTAGCTTAATTTTGGAAATAAATTAGGTTTCATTTTAATATTTTGTATTTTTATAAAAATCAGAAAAATAAATACAAAACACAAATAAATAAAATAAAAGAAACAATTAAAAAAGAGGAGGGATTTAAATTGGGCTAAGTCTCGAATCAACCCACCCAGGCCCAATATTTTCCGCCCAATCCCAGCCCAAAACACTGCTCACACCCGGTCTAAAATCATTGAAACGACGTAGTATGATCAGGATACTACGTCGTTTTGGCTTCTGTTGATTTAAAATCAATCCTGGCCATTCAATCTAATTCATCTAACGGCCAGGAACCCCTCCCCTTTTTAAAATATAACTGTCCAAATATCCCACAAACCCTAAGACATATGTTGCCCTCCTCGTACTACTGCCCATCCCCAGCCGCCGGCATAACGCCGCCTTTCCCCACCACGCCTCCACCGTTCCCCCGCCGTGCTCCGCCGCCGGAAATCGCCCACGGCGGCGGAGAATCTCCAAACTTCACCAAAATAACACCCCAGCTTCCCCTTTTCACCCTCTTTCCAAATATGCAAATGATCTCCTTCAAATCCCGGCCAAAAGCGTCAAATATTAGATCACAGATTCTCCGGCCAAGACCCAAAGTATACCAAATAGTCCCAAATTAACACCCTAGGTTCATCTGAGTCCCCTCTACCTAATTCCCCAAACCCCGTCCCTCGAATCAACGCTGAACCCTTCGAATAACGGTTTAAAGTTTTCCGGCCATGACATCAGTTGTCCCAAAATAACCCAAATTCACACCACAGAACCGTCCGAACCTCCTCTACCCAACCCCCATAGCCACTTGTCTCGAATCTGCCCGGAACATTACAAATTCTAAATCCCAAATTCCGGCAGAACACTAATTCAGAAATCTTGGGGATTTTGGACCGTAATTTCCCTAATCACGTGTTTTCTTTTGAAAACACACGATTAGGGATGTTATGTGTCAAGAATCCCGGAGGATTCAAACAACAATAGCTGGTCAAAGTTCGCCCCATAGTCAGTCGAATGCTCAAAATTAGTAAGTTTTTGTTCGATTCTGTTTTTGATTCTGTTCAGTATGTGTTTCATCTTGCTCTTGTTTAATTTTGTTTGGTTGGTTTAATCCGTCTTGCTAAATGTTTGGTTTCAGTTTATGGTTCATTGTTATAATCCTTAATTCTTTATTAGCCATCTTAGTCGATTCTGTTTAGGCTTTGTTGATTTTAATTTTTGTTCTAATGTTTGATTTGTTAATTTCAGTTAGTCTAGTCAGTTTAGTCTAGTTTAATCAGTAATTATCATTGGTAATGCCTTAATTCAGTGTTTAGTATTAATTAGCATTGTTAGGTTTAGTTTAGTTTGGTTTGGTTATAGCTAAATAGGATAGGATCTTGTTTAACCACGGTTAGTCCTTGACCAGTTACTAGGGTAATAGGGGAATGGTCTGGTTTAGCTCAGTAATTCCAAGAGGGTTCAAAGGGTAGTTTAGGCATGGAAAAGGGTAGTTTCATTAAGATTGGTAAAATTAGAACCAAGGTGAGGATAGAATAGGAATTGTAATGGGTATAGAACCTTCTANAGCTTCAGGAGAAATTAAGTTTGATTTCGAGGTTGTTTGTTTGCATTTCGAGTGGTATTTGAGGCTTAAGTGGCTGCTGTGGGTTATTTGTTATTGCTGTTGGTGTTTGTTGAGATCTCTGGTATTTTTGAGTTCAATCTACCCTTGCATTGGTTGCCTGATTGATTGCTGAGGGTCGTTTGATAGTTCTGCTGTCCAAATCTGTATCCGGCTAGTTATTTTAGTTATTCCTGGGCTAACTCCATTGCTGCTGCCTTGTTGTGCTACTGCTGACTCTTTCCTTCTTGTTTCCTTTGCAAATTCCAGGTACACATCCGAAACTGGTTTGATGTAACTGTTGAATTGGAAGTAAAATGAAGAAATTCCATCGAATTTATGCATTGAAGTTCGCCTCTGTTGATTGCTAATTTGTAGATAGTTTGTAGTAGTTATTTAGTTAATAAGCATAACTGAAACATTAATCTATCATTGTGTTAATTGAGACTATTTTATTCTGTCAACATGTTGTTTGTTAATGGTAGCTTAGCATAATCTCTCATTGGTTGTTCTTTCATATAGTTTTGAAAAAATGGAAAATCAGGCAGTTTTCGATTGGCAATGGATCACTGATTTTGTATAATCATAGCATGAATTTGTCTCAGTTTGAAAGCGTACTGTAAATGTTTCCAACGGGTTAATTGCTAGAAATGATAGTTGTTAAGCATGGAGTAGTGTTCAGCGATCTCGAATAAGGTAAAACTAAACGGGCCTTGGTACACTCGACTCAGGGAATCGACCCCAGGACCTCCTACTTGAGGTCTGATGGGTTTAGGTGCGGCAGACCACCTGGATTGGGCTCTTGGGCCAACTGTAATTGAGTTGGTAATACCTAATGTTGTTTTAATACAAAAATAGAGAACCGTAGTCCGTTTTTAGGCTGCCCTTTTAATAAAATAATGAGCCTCGACTCGCCAAATAAAACTACAAAGGCGGGGCCCTCAATAAACGGTCGTTAAAACTGATTAGAATTTGGGAGGGCCGTTTAGCGAACTTCGCGGTTTTTCCCCAAAGATAATAAAAGCGTAGTTGCTTTAGGCGCGTATTTTAATAATATTTACTTTCCAAAATACGGGTGCACATATATGTGACCCAAATCCAAATCTCAACGGAGTCGAAATGTGTCAACAATCATGGGTGCACTGGTGCGACGTGGTTCGAGACGCATTTTCACGACGTTGNATTCGATCGGTGACTTGGGACACCATTAACCTCCCAAGTGGCGACTTTGAATATTAATAATAAATCCCGTTCCGACTGTCCTTTAATTGGAAAAACTCCTTTGCACCCTCGCGGGTGTCGCGGAAAAGGAGGTGTGACAGGAATGCCTAACACCTTCTCCCGGGTTAACAGAATTCCTTACTCGGATTTCTGGTTCGCGGACTGTTAACAGAGTCATAATTCCTCGGTTCGGGATTCAACCGGTGACTTGGGACACCATTAATCTCCCAAGTGGCGACTCTGAATCTTAATAATAAAGCCCGTTCCGATTGTCCTTTAATTGGAAAAACTCCTTTACGCCCTTGCGGGTGTAGTGAAAAAGGAGGTGTGACAGCTCTGGCGACTCTGCTGGGGACAAACCCAGAACTTCGGTTCAGGGTTTAAGAATTCGAGCTTAGATTAATTGTTATGTTTGGCTTTATCTGATTTTCCTACATGTTTCCATGCCTTATGTGCTAAATGTTTATCGCTTTGATATTATGTGAACTGTATATATAAATTGTGCCGAAACCCTTCTCTTCTCACCTCCGGGGATGTGCTCACTGGTGGAGACTCCCTATTCTGTTAGTGTCATACCTTGAAATAAGAAAGAGGCCGGACGATCCCGCGGGTCCCCGGTACGTAGCCCCCTCCTCGACTCGAGTTGTCCACTCGGGTCCACAGTCTAGAACCTATACCCAGGTTTTGAACCTAGAATAACTTGACCTCATGTCGGATCCCTAGCAGGACCGCTTATTTGCATCACGTGCATTTTGACTTAGGGGACTCAACACAGGGGTTGGGTCCGTCTAGGACAGGTGTACCCGGAATAATGGACCGTCCTGATGCATCCTACTTGTGCATTTATTTATTTTGGACTCGCATGCTGACCGGCTTTGAATATCTAGGAAAAATTGAAAACGAAAAAGAGAAAAAGAGAAGATAGCAGTGTAGAGAGTTAATTACCTATATTAGAAAGACCAATGTCCAAGTAGTGCCGAAATGCTGCAGGATTTTTGAGAAAAATGAAAGAAAAAGAAGAAAAGTTTTTGTTAGTTTGTTTTGTTTGCCAATGGAAAAGAAAAACCAAAAAGAGTTTTATTTTCAGATTAGTTTGTTTATTTGCCACTGAAAAAGAAAATATAAAAAGAATTTTGCTTTCAGAAAAAGTGCCAACAAAAACATTAAAAAAAAGAGTCTTGTTTTCAAAAATAGTTAGGTTTATTTGCCCGAACTACGCAGGTTTGATTCTCACCGGATGTGAGATACGTAGGCAACCCTCATCGGATCCAACCTCCCCTTTGCAAAAATAGCCAAAAATACCAAGACTTTAACTTTTTGTCAAAATAAGTCGGGTGCCGCCATTCTTGTTTAAAATAAGCCGAATGTCCCCAAAAGGGCGCCGGAAGGCTGTTTTTGCAAGAGCAGCCACCTTGAGTCAGTTTCAACGGTTAGCAGGCACATCCTTAAAATCTTCTCCCCGAAGTGCTGAAAGGCCGTACTTGCAAAACCGGTCATTTGTTTTAAATCGGAAATTTGAACAAAAATAGTGTCACTTTTCATTGTTAGGTCACAACAAATGATTAAATCACCTTAATAAATGTGCAGGATGAGCACGACTCAAAATGAACCTTTTTCAATCATGCATAAAATCCCTTTGGAGTTGCGTCTGTGGTGGAACGACTTAGGAGGAGAAGGGCAAGATGAGGTCAAAAAATATTTGAAAGGGCTTACCGGTCTGTTAGAGATTGTACATCGGGGAGACATCATCAGAGCATTGGTCACATGTTGGGACCCGGCACATAGCGTCTTCCATTTCTCGGACTTTGAGCTAACCCCGACACTGGAGGAAGTAGCCGGCTACATCGGAAAAGATGAGGTTCCTTTAAGGCATAAGTACTTGGTTGCCCCGAGAGCTGTGGCTGTGCACAAATTTTTAGACTCATTGAAAATAAGCAGGACGGTCCTCAATGCAGATTTGGCAAACGGCTTTTGTACTCCACACTTCATATATCACAGATATGGCCATATAGGAGGTTTCAACAACCCGGAAAACAAGATATGTAGCAAAGGGAACCGCCAAAAATGGGAGGAGCATAGGTGTTTTGCTTTTATGGTGGTCTTTTTGGGGCTCGTGGTATTTCCAAGGAAAGACGGAAACATTGACATAAAAATAGCCGGGGTTGTCAGCACTCTACTCACTCAAGCCAAAAGCACTCTTGCGCCCATGATATTAGCCGAAATCTTCCGCGCTCTTACAGCCTGCAAAGCCGGGGGAGACTTCTTCGAGAGGTGCAATTTATTGTTGCAAATGTGGATGACCGAACACTTGTGCCATCGTCCTCAGTTCCTGAGTTATGGGTCTACAAAGAAGACATGTATAGAGGAGTTACACAAGGATTAAGGGGATCAGCTTGCCCGAGGGATTCACGGGCTGGACTTCATACTTTCGGTCCCTCACTGCTAGTCAAATAGAGTGGACATTTGGATGGTTGCCTGTCAATGGAATCATATATATGCCAGCTACGGGGCCGCATTTCCTTTTGATGGGTCTTAAGAGCATCCAGCCCTATGCCCCGTATCGGGTTTTAAGGCAACTCGGGAGGTGCCAAATAGTGCCAAAAGACAGCGACCTTAGTGCTCAAGTGGTTGAAATTAGCCCTAACGGACAATTCCCAGAAGCAAGAGTCTGCCAGATCTGGAGTGAATGCCAATATTTAAAAGCGGATACTTGCGTACAGGACCGCGCCAAAGGCGAAGTATCGCCAGGATACCTTGCCTGGTATAGGAGAGAATATGAGCATGAAAGGCCAGCCAAAAGACCTCACATCCGGGAGTTTGCCGAATAATCGAAAGAACAATGGGCTTGGTTAGCTAAAGAAAATGAGTACAGGGCCCGCATAGGAGCATTGGAAAAACAGGTCCAAGACCTCCAGTTTGAAAACAACGTGCAAGCCGCGGCTGACGAGGGTGAGAGAAAGAAATTGACCAAAGAGAATGAAGCTTTACGAGCCCAAATCCAAAAGATGAAGTTAGCGGCCGAAAATCCCGTCAGGAGTGCCAAAGATACAAAGCTTATAGAAAATCTGAGGCAAAAAGTGAATGACTACAGTTTTGACCTCAACAAGGCAGAAAGGGAATTAGCTGGGGTTCGGAAACAATTGGCTAAAAACTCGGAAGAACGGGCCCGCATGGTTAAACAGTTGAGAGAAGAATACGAAAATGAGGTCACAGGATTAAAGAAAAAGGCCATTGCCACAGAGAACAGAATGATCAAACAGGCAAAAGAATTCAGAGTTGAAAGAGAGTATTGTTACATGGCATTGGCACAATTAGAAATGGACTTGCAACAACTCCGGGAACAAAACCAGGCAGCTGAGCAAACTTTGGAGGCTAGGACCCAACAGATAGGGCGGTTGCTTCAAGAAAAAGGCAGAATCAGAGAGAGAATCTTGACAGTCGCTCATTCTATTACTAGGAAATGCCAAATGTGCGAGAACATGACCCGTACCACCTTATTTGCATCGGTGATGATATTTGTGAAGCAGATAATGAGTGACCTGGACAGACTTCAAGGGGGACTTGCATATAGGCCCGTGGCGAGACCGAACGATGTCCCGCGGGCACCAGGAGCTTTAATGTATTCATGATTGTCTTTTGAGTCTGTATTTCTTTTTCTACTAGAGTTTGTCATTTGAGTCTGTATTTCCGTTTCTGCTGGAGTCTGTATTTCCTTTTCATTTAAAGTCAGTCAGTTGATTGAGTCCGTATTTTTGTTTGAACTAGAATAGGGAGGGCGGAGTCTGTAGTTCTTTTCTGCATTAGAGTCTGTTAGTTGTTTAATCTGTCCGCTTTGAGTCTTTGTAATAGACGTAGTTGCTATCAATAAAATTGAAATTCCCAAAAAATATTTTGCTTCTATTTTACATTTATTCTTCACGAACTACACTTGG
>NW_017677904.1:0-8321 GCF_001879085.1 Nicotiana attenuata
ACGTCGGTTTGGTACCAAGGGACCCGTCACACCATATACCCAGCCTCGACCCCATCACAGAGCCTACACCCAAAACCCCTATAATCCACCCCAGCATTACTACCCATCACCAGACCCTCAGATCTCTGTCCACCATGCCTAGTCATATACCCAACCTTCCCCCTACTCACAATGGCATCCCCCGGTCCCACAAAACACCTACCCAGCTCTACAAAATGCCTACCCACCTCCTCGAGCCTACAGAAACCTCCCGGTCCAGGTTTCCGACCCAATCTAGCATTCAAGAATAAGAGGCAGCGTAAGAAAACTTTTACCCCATTGGGGGAGTCTTATACTAGTTTGTTCCATAGATTGAGGCAGTTGGATGTGCTGAGGCCAATTGAGTCGAAATTGCCAAACCCTCCGCCCAAGAATCTTGATTACTCTGTGAGCTATGAATATTGTTCTGGAACTCCGGTGCATGATACGGAGAAGTGCTGGCACTTGAAAAATGCCATCCAGGAGCTCATTGACACAAACCGGATTGAAGTCCAAACCCCAGAGACACCCAATATTAACCAGAACCCATTACCAGCCCATGAGGGAACGAACATGATCGAGATAGTACACAAAGGTAGGGAGCCCAAGAAGCCATCACAATCTGTCATGATGATTCGATCCAGCGAGGTCCAGCCGACCAAAGGAAAAATTGTCGCAAAAACAATGGTTGAAGGAGCGGTGAACAAGTTAAGCATGACAAAAGGTGAACCTTCTGTGGTAGTTGAGAAAAGATCCACAAGTGATGCAAAGTCCAAAGTGATTGTGCCAGGATTGGCAAACAAGCCTATCTTAATTGTGGAGGGTGCCCGCACGAACCCTGTCATCATCAAGCCTGTAACCCAGTTGCCGGTAATCAACACCAAGGCTGTCCCCTGGAGCTATGAACGGGTGACAGTGACTTACAAAGGGAAAGAAGTGAAAGAAGAAGTCAATGAGGCCCAAGGGCTAACCCGTTCGTGGAGATGCTTTGCCCCGGAAAAATTGAGAAAAGCCAAGGCATTCAAGGGTAATTCAATCCTAGTAAAGAAAGCAGTCACTGAGGAAGAAGCAGAGAGTTTCTAAGGAAAATGAAAGTACAAGATTACTCCATCGTGGAGCAATTAAGAAAAACTCCCGCTCAGATTTCATTGCTGTCATTGTTGATTCATTCAGATGAGCACCGTCGGGCCTTGATGAAAATCTTGAACGAAGCTCATGTCCCTAATAAAATTTCAGTAAACCATCTGGAGAAGATCGCCAACAAAATATTTTAGGTGAACATGATCACCTTTTCTGATGATGAGTTGCCCGTGGAAGGAACTGAACACAACAAAGCCCTCTATATTACGGTAAAATATGAAGAGTCTGTGGTCACTAGGGTGTTAGTTGACAATGGTTCAAGTGAAAACATCTGTCCCCTCTCTACTCTGAACAAGCTGAAAGTTGATGATGAGAGGATTCACAAGAATAGCACGTGCGTCCGGGGATTTGACGGTGGTGGGAAAGATTCAGTTGGTGATATAGTACTTGAGTTGACAATAGGACCGGTGGAATTCACCATGGTGTTCCAAGTATTGGACGTGGCCATCTCCTACAATTTGCTGCTGGGTCGGCCGTGGATACAAGCCGCCAAAGCAGTCCCGTCCTTATTACACCAGATGGTCAAATTTGAATGGGACAGACAAGAAATTGTCGTACATGGTGAGGATAATTTGTGTGCTCACAGTGATGCCTCTGTCCCATTTATTGAGGCCAAAGACGATGAAGGGCCGTGGGTATACCAAGTTTCTAAAACGGTGCCGATCGAGAAGGTTCCAGAAGGGAAGTCTCTTCCAACTCCAAAGATAGCCTCCGCATCCATCATGGTGGCCGTTGAAATGCTGAAAAATGGATTTGTGCCAGGTAAAGGTTTGGGTGCATCCTTACAGGGTATCATACAGCCGGTGTCTCTCCCTCAAAATTTGGGTACGTTCGGTCTTGGATTCAAACCCACTGCAGCAGATGTGAAAAGAGCTAAAACGTTGAAACAGATTGCGTGGGCACTTCTAAAGCCTATCCCACGTCTCTCCAGGTCTTTTGTCAAGCCAGGTGCCAGGAAACGCCCAGTAACAGCAGTTCCCAGTCCTTTGGTTAACGTGGATGAAGAGTTAATTGAAAGGTTCCAGAGGTTGTTTGATGATGTGAACATGGTGGAAGTTGGAGAAGGGTCTAACAAAGCAGATGTGCAGTTCGTCGGGCCGAATGTAAAGCTTAATAATTGGAAGGCTACTCCTCTCCCTACCCGGAGGGAGTGTTGGTAGTTTGTTTTGTTTTCCTTTCTGTCTGGGTCGTTCCATGTTTGTGACCCAGACTTTTTAATTTCCGCTTGTTGATGTACAAACCTTGTTATCCTTTATTTACAATGAAATGCAATTTCCCTTTTTCCATCTTTCCTGATAGTTTTATTTTTTGTTTTCTTTTCTTTTCTGTACAATTCTTTTTATGCTGGTTTCAATGACATGACATGCATGAGGAATCTTCGGCCCAGTCTTAAAAGTCAATCTAATTCCGAAATAATAATTCAAGAAATAGAGTGTGATGATGGATCGAAATATGATGAGGATGAGGCCTTTGAAGAGATTAGTAAGGAACTAAGTCATTTTGAAGAAAAACCCAAGCCTAACCTGAATGATACGGAAGCAATCAATTTAGAGGACCCAGATAATGTCAGAGAAACTAAACTAAGTGTCTATCTTGAACCGCAAATCAGGGAAGGGATAATTAACGCATTATTTGAGTATAAGGACATTTTTGCATGGTCGTATGATGATATGCCCGACTTAAGTACCGATTTGGTGGTCCATAAATTGCCAATTGACCCAGCATTCCCTCTCGTCAAGCAGAAGTTGAGAAAGTCCAAAACTGACATGAGTGTAAAGATTAAAGAAGAAGTCACAAAGCAGCTTGATGCAAAGGTCATTCGAGTCACACGGTATCCCACGTGGTTAGCCAATGTTGTGCCTGTGCCGAAGAAAGATGGTAAAATCAGAATGTGTGTTGATTACCGTGACCTCAACAAAGCAAGTACAAAGGGCAATTTCCCACTGCCAAATATCCACATTTTGATTGATAATTGTGCCAAGCATGAGATTGGGTCTTTTGTGGATTGTTATGCGGGGTATCATCAGATTTTAATGGATGAGGAAGATGCGGAAAAGAAAACACTCATCGCACCATGGGGAACTTATTGCTACCGGGTAATGCCTTTCGGTCTGAAAAACGCTGGGGAACCTACATGAGGGCGATGACGACCATATTCCACGACATGATACACAAGGAAATTGAGGTCTACGTGGACGACGTGATCATAAAGTCTAGGAAGCAGTCTGACCACGTCAAAGACTTGAGAAAATTTTTCCAGAGGCTCCGCAGGTACAATCTTAAGCTCAACCCTGCAAAATGCGCATTTGGTGTTCCATCTGGGAAACTATTGGGATTCATAGTCAGTCGTCGAGGTATTGAGCTGGACCCATCAAAGATCAAAGCTATTCAAGAATTGCCACCTCCAAGGAACAAGACTGAGGTGATGAGTTTGCTCGAGCGATTAAATTACATCAGCAGGTTTATTGCTCAACTCACAACAACTTGTGAGCCTATCTTTAAGTTGCTAAAGAAAGATGCTGCGGTCAAATGGACTGATGAGTGCCAGGAAGCATTTGATAAAATCAAAGAGTATTTGTCAAACCCATCTGTGTTGGTCCCGCCGGAACCCGGGAGGCCTTTAATTCTTTATTTGATAGTCTTGGACAATTTGTTTGGCTGTGTATTGGGTCAACATGACATCACTGGTAGGAAGGAGCAAGCCATCTATTATCTCAGCAAGAAGTTCACATCTTATGAGGTCAAGTACACTCACCTTGAAAGGACATGTTGCGCCTTAACTTGGGTAGCACAGAAGTTGAAGCATTATTTGTCGTCCTACACTACTTACCTCATCTCTCGCTTGGATCCTTTAAGGTATATCTTTCAGAAGCCCATGCCCACAGGAAGGCTCGCAAAATGGCAAATCTTGCTCACCGAGTTCGACATTATCTATGTGACTCGGACCGCAATGAAAGCCCAAGCATTGGTTGATCATTTGGCTGAAAGCCCGGTTGACGAAGAGTATGAACCATTGAGAACTTATTTTCCCGATGAAGAGGTGATGCATATTGACGAGGTGGAGCAGGTTGAGGAACCAGGTTGGAAACTTTTCTTTGATGGAGCTGCTAACATGAAAGGTGTCGGAATAGGGGTCGTGCTCATTTCTGAAATAGGGCATCACTACCCTGTTACGGCCCAGCTTCGTTTCTATTGCACCAACAACATGGCTGAGTACGAGGCATGCATTTTGGGTTTGAGATTAGCTGTAGACATGGGTGTCCAGGACGTCTTGGTCTTGGGAGACTCGGACCTTCTGGTGCACCAGATTCAAGGAGAATGGGAAACACGGGATTTAAAGCTCATACCGTATCGGCAATGTTTGCACGATCTTTGTCAACGGTTTCGATCAGTAGAGTTCAGGCATATTCCAAGGATCCATAATGAGGTTGCCGATGCTTTGGCTACCTTGGCGTCAATGTTGCACCATCCGGACAAAGCTTATGTCGACCCTCTGCATATTCAAGTTCGTGATTAGCATGCCTATTGTAATATGGTTGAGGAAGAACTAGATGGTGAACCATGGTTCAATAACATTAGGGAGTACATCAGAATGGGGGTATGTCCGATACAAGCCACAAGTGATCAAAAGAGAAAAATTCGACGATTGGCTAGTGGATTTTTCTTGAGCGGAGGGATCTTGTACAAAAGAACTCCAGATCTTGGGCTGTTGAGATGTATCGACTCAAGGCAAGCCACGACTATCATGACCGAAGTACATTCCGGAGTTTGCGGGCCGCATATGAGTGGGTATGTTTTGGCAAAGAAGATTCTTCGAGCAGGTTATTATTGGCTCACCATGGAGCGAGATTGTATCAGTTTTGTGCGCAAGTTTCATCAATGCCAAGTACACGGAGATTTGATTCATTCTCCGCCATCCGAATTGCACACAATGTCCGCACCATGGCCCTTTGTTGCTTGGGTAATGGATGCCATCGGACCAATTGAGCCAGCAACATCCAATGGGCACAGGTTCATTCTGGTGGCCATTGATTATTTCACTAAGTGGGTTGAAGCTAAAACTTTCAAGTCTGTGACCAAGAAAGTAGTGGTCGATTTTGTCCATTCAAATATCATTTGTCGGTTCGGGATCCCAAAGGTGATCATCACAGATAATGGTGCTAATCTCAACAGTCACCTGATGAAAGAGGTATGTCAGCAGTTTAAGATTACGCATCGCAATTCCACCCCATACCGCCCCAAGGCGAATGGAGCAGTCGAGGCAGCCAACAAGAACATAAAGAAGATACTTCGAAAAATGGTGCAAGGTTCCAGGCAATGGCATGAAAAGTTGCCCTTTGCGTTGTTGGGTTATTGCACTACTGTTCGCACTTCAGTAGGTGCAACTCCTTATTTGTTTGTATATGGCACTGAAGCAGTGATACCTGCAGAAATTGAAATCTCGTCCCTTCGTATTGTTGCTGAAGCCGAAATTGATGATGTTGAGTGGGACAAAACCCGTCTGGAGCAATTGAGTTTGATTGATGAAAAGAGATTGGCAGCAGTGTGTCATGGCCAATTGTATCAAAAGAGAATGGCAAGAGCATACAACAAGAAGGTGCGTCCCCGAAAATTTGAAGTGGGTCAGCAAGTATTGAACGTATCCTGCCACATCAGGTTGAAGCAAAAGGCAAGTTTGCCCTAAAATTGGCAGGGACCGTTCATCATAACTAGAGTGTTGTCCAATGGTGCTTTGTATTTAACAGACATAGAAGGCAAATGTGTAGACATGACTATTAATTCTGATGTAGTCAAAAGATATTATGTATGATTTCTTTGGTTTAAATTGTGTTTGTTTGTACTTGGCATGTTTTGAAGATTGGAATGACGAAGGCGTTTTATTCTGCTATCTAAACACCTTATCCTTTGTTACCCCTTTGAGCCTTATTTATTTCCTTTCATAACCCTCTTTTGGAATCAGAAGCGAAATTTAGTAAAGAAGTAAAGAAGAAAAGAGAAGAGAAAAGAAAAGGAAAGAGTGGAAAAGAATGAAAACAAAGACAAAAAAAAAGAAAAAGAAGGAAAAGAAAGAAAAAGAGAGAAAAAGGAAAAAAAAGAGAAGGAAAAAGAAAAAGAAAAAAGGGAAAGAAAAGAAAAGAGAAGTAACAACCACAAAGCAATTCCTATGAAATGAACTACGTTCGACCTGATTCCTTTTAAGGATACGTAGGCAGCCTCACGGTTCGGTCCCATCAAAATAAAAATCCAAAAGTCCCCAAGCAAAGAAACTGGGGCAGGAAGTTGTGGTTGTTGTAAGAAATCTGATTCCAAGAGTTGTAATTTTGAACCCATTTGAGTTGTTTTGAGCCTTTTGATATCCTTTCTTTCTAACCTTATCTAAAGCCCACATTACGGTCCAAAGAAAGACCTTCCGATCAGTCTTCGAGAGATGCCAAGTCAAGCAAGTAGAGGTGATTCGTATCAGGGGCAACACTCTGGTTTAAGCAGGAAAAATGAAAAAAATGAGAGAGTCTTATTGGTGAAAACCCCCACAGGAGGCGACGGAAAGCTGAGAGAAAGCAAAAAATGAGAGAGTCTTATTGGTGAAAACCCTCACGAGCACCGTAAGGCGATGGTGAGTCGAGAGATGAACAAATGAGAGAAGTCTGTTGGTGAAAACCCTTTAGGGCATCGCATGCCGAACAAGGTCAGTGATTGGGCAAAGAAATTGGGTTATGGAGATCCTGGGGCACAAAGTATGACAACCGAAAGGTGATTGGTTGAATAGATTGGGCTGATTAATCCGAAATGCATGTCATGATCATTGGTACCAACTGCTCCACTTAGATAAGTCTCTCTTTTTTTTTCCCTCAAACAGTCATCCAGTTTTGGATTTTCTTCTTTATTCCTAACACTCAAAGTCATTGCATTTCATTTCTTTTGGGTTTATTTCTCTAAGGCTTGTCCAATGACAGCCTTGTCTAAGCAAGAAAGAAGGGATTTCAAAGCTTACTACCAACTTCCCAATTACACGAAGCAAAGTGCGGCCAGAATGTACCAGAGATAGCATGATGTAAAGTGGGAAATAAGGTGTCAGTGAAAGTTCCATTGGTTGAATGGTTTGGTTCAGATAAAGGGTCAGGAATGTGAAAACAACGGTTTGGGTGCAGAACGCTTGGGTCATTCAGGGTCCTGCGTTTGAAAGTCGGTTAGAAAGTCAAACAATTCTTGGCCAGTTCAAGGCAGCCAGTCAAAGCAAAGCACAGTAGCGGAAGGGCCACCCCCAGCAAGAATGCCGCAAGCTAACCACCACATTTTTAAACTGACAAGATTTTTCTTTGATTGAAACAGGGGCAAAAAATCTCGTTTGTTTCGGAGAAACCCTCCGTAAGGAAAGCAAGTGCCAGACAGACTCGACAGTAAGCTCCAGTACCCCTTTGGATGACAGGATTTAGTAAGTTTTGAGGCCCTCACAAATGACAAGGTCTGACGAGGGGTCTACTTCTGGGAAATGTAATTTGGCATTTAAGTTGTCACTTTCGAAATGGGGTTTGGTTCAAAATTTTCAGGATAAAGGAATTTAATTTAGAATTTATTTTGATAACAAGAATTTATTAATACTCAGAGATATTCCCAATATCACACTGGGGCAAAAAATTTCTTTTGTTTTGTCTGTTTTGATGAAATCAGGCGCCCACCTGGAGAACAAAGGGAGAGCATGTTCAAGTGTTGAGAATCAGGCGCCCACCTGAAGAACAAAGGGAGAGGAGTTCAAGTTTTGGAAATCAGGCGCCCACCTGGAGAACAAAGGGAGAGCAGTTCAAGTTTTGGAAATCAGGCGCCCACCTGGAGAACAAAGGGAGAGCAATTTAAGTTTTGGAAATCAGAAGCCCACCTGGAGAACAAAGGGAGAGCAATTCAAGTTTTGGAAATCAGGCGCCCACCTGGAGAACAAAGGGAGAGCAGTTCAAGTTTTGGAAATCAGGCGCCCACCTGGAGAACAAAGGGAGAGCAGTTCAAGTTTTGGAAATCAGGCGCCCACCTGGAGAACAAAGGGAGAGCAGTTCAAGTTTTGGAAATCAGGCGCCCACCTGGAGAACAAAGGGAGAGCAGTTCAAGTTTTGGAAATCAGGCGCCCACCTAGAGAACAAAGGGAAAGCAGTTCAAGTTTTGGAAATCAGGCG
>NW_017677904.1:18204-26169 GCF_001879085.1 Nicotiana attenuata
TTATATACGCGTATATATGTATATATATATATATGGGTTATGGAAAAAGGTTACGGCGTTATATACGCATCACCACCTGATCAGTTGGTATACGATGATGGTTTTGCCCACAGTGGCTGAGATGATATGATAGGATGCCCTCAGAGGCTTTATGATGTTATGTACGTACACACCTATGCATTACATAACATTTATACGCATATGCATGATACTATAAATATTTCATGATTTACAGAGCTATCCAGACTTACAGGTTGAGTCATTTGCTCCATGTTTCTTCCATGTACTTAATCAATATTGACTTACTATTATGTTTCAATTCCTCCTTACACACTCGGTACATTATTCGTACTGACGTCCTTTTGTTGGGGACGCTGCATTCATGCCTGCAGGTATAGATAATCGGTTTGACGAGCCCTCATAGTAGGCGAGATTAGCATTCAGCGAAGGATCGGTAAGACTCCACCTCATTCGGAGTGCAGCCGAGTCTATGAGTCATCGCGTCAGAATTTTGCTACATACTTATGGGTAGGCCGGTACCCTGTCCCATTTGATGTCAAATAATCTTAGAGGCTTTGTAGACAGAGGTTAATTTTGTACAGTATGTCAGAGGCCTTGACGGCCCTTATGTATTCATGTTTTAAGAAAAATGATTCAGTGATACAGTGTTTTCCACTTATAGTTATACATTACGAGTTGTGGCCATGTTGGCCCATGATAGTTACAAAAAAAGAAGAGTTGCAGAGTGGTTCGCTCGGGCCAGTGGGGCACTGGGTGCCAGCCACGCCTCCCAGGTTTAGGGCATGACATCTTGCCCCTCGACTCGGCCTCCAATCGCTCCGAATCTATCCATAACCATAACAATACCATCAATATACGCTAATGGAATGATTTCCACAAGAAAAACTATCAAATTAGGCACAAATCCCAAAATCCTCTCGAACCCGGCCCCGGGCTCACGTCTCGAAATCCGACAAAAATCGCAAAACTAGAAAGCCCATCCACTCACGAGTCCATAAATACAAAATTTATTGAAATCCGACCTCATTTGGTCACTCATATCCTCAAAAATCCGCTCTCTAATTTTCAAGCCCTAAATTCCCAAATTTCTAGCTCAACTTCTCAATTAGATGATGAATGAAACCATAGATTCATGAAATTTAAACCATTATAGGTTAGAATCACTTACCCCAACGTTGCTCCTTCAAAGCCCTTGAAAAATCGCCACTCTGCCGAGTTCCTCAAGCCTCAAATTGAAAAATGAAGAACAAAACCTCGAGCTGGGGTTTTCTGCCCAGCAAAACCGCACCTGCGGTCACATTTCCGCTTCTGCGGCACCGCACCTGCGGAATTTCCCTCGCAGGTGTGGAACTCACTTACTGCACCATATCCGCATCTGTGGCCCCTAAGTCGTACCTGCGACCACGTGGATGTGGCCAAACCTTCGCATCTGTGGTCCAGCCCTGGCCTACCATTTCCGCATCTGCGGTTCTCTGAGCGCACCTGCGGCCTCGCGCCTGCGGTTCCCACTTCGCCGGTGCGGAAACATCAGGAGCAGCAACTTAAGCTGCATTATTCCACATCCAAACTTTCCGTTAACCGTCCGAAATCATTCGAGGCCCTCGGGACCCCAACCAAACATACCAACACGTCATATATCAACATACGAACTTAGACGAACCTTCGGAACACTCAAAACAACATCAAAACACCAAATTACACTCGGATTCAAGCCTAAGAACTTCTAAATTTCCAAATTTCGCAACCAATGCCGAAACCTATCAAACCTCGTCCGAATGACCTCAAATTCTGCACACACGACACAAAGGATACCACGAACCTATCCCAACTTCCGAAATTCCATTACGACCTCGATATCAAAATTCCTACTGCTGACCGAAAATCGCAAAATTTCCAATTTCGCCAATCTAAGCCTAATTCCACCACGGACCTCCAAATCATATTCCGGACGCGTTCCCAAGTCCAAATCACCCAACAGAGCTAACGGAACCACCAGAAATCCAATCCGAGGTCAACTACTAAGAAGTCAAAACTTGGTCAGACCTTCCAAATTTAAAGCTTCAAGCTGAGAATTGTTCTTCCAAGTCTATTCATGCTCTCAAACAACCGGGCGAAGTGCAAATGCTCAAAACGACCGGTCTGGTCGTTACATTGGGTGTGTTTGGTATGAAGGAAGTTTCTCATGGAAAATAGTTTCCTAGAAAATATTTTTCATGAAAAATATTTTCCTAGAAAATGTTTTCATGAAAAATGAGTGGTTTTATCACTTATTTTCCCTTAATTGGTTGTTGAATGGAAAACTTTTTCCGGAAAATATTTTTTAGTGTTTGGTTAGAGAGTAGAAAATATTTTTATGGTATTCTCCTCATCCCCTTCCGCTAAGTCCACATGTTTCCTTGCTCCTCCCTTCCCCCCAAATAACCAACATTTTCAGGACTCTATTTTCTTCAAGAATTTAATTATTTTTCTAAAAATTCACACAAACCCAAAGGAACTAATGTAATGCTTTACTTTTTTACGCAAAAATAACATTGAAATTTGTGCTACATAGCTAAAAAGAAAATACTTTTTTTGTACATCATGAAAAGAAAATACTTTTTTTGTTGAAATGAAAGAAAATATTTTTTCTACATCATGAAAAGAAAATACTCTCTTTGTTGAAATGAAGAAAATACTTTTTACTTCATATTTTGTTGAAATAATACTTTTTCTACATCATAAAAAGAGAGTAATTTTTTTGTTAAAATAAAAAAGAAATACTTTTTTATATCATGAAAAGAAAATACTCATTTGTTGAAATGAAAAAAAATCTATCTATAACATAAAAAAGAAAGTACTATTAATAATATTTTTTTATTTAGGGTGGGGGTGGGGGCGGGGGGGCAAGGGTTGGGTGGGCGGGGGTGGGGTTGGTAGGTGGAGGGTGTGGGGATGGGTTGGTGGGGATTGGTAGGAATGGGGAATAGGGATGGGAAAGGTTGAAAAAGAGTTTTGGAAAATGTTTTCCCTTCTCTTGATAGGGAAAATATTTTTCTCCAATTGGAGGAAAATGAGTTCATGAGAAAAATATTTTTCAAAATATTTAAACCAACCAAACATGGAAAAATTGAAAAATATTTTCTGTTTTCCTTCATACCAAACACACCCTTTATGTTGCAGTTATGTTAGCCAATATTCTATCCCTGCATTCACTATTGGTTCTTCTAACTTGTTTGGGTCTAAAAGAGGATGATTGTATCCGAAAGATAAACGATTTGTCGGATGTGGAACTTCCTTACTCCGAAGGAAAAAAAAGGTTGAATAGTTAAGACATGTTTATTTGTGTATGAGTTCTTTCAAGATAAATCTATAAAAAAAAATACACGTGCTACTTTTTAATTGATCTAATTTATGTTTTATCTTGATATGTACGTTCTATCTTATATACTAGATAACTTTGCCTGTGCGGACAATTTGCAGCCTAAAGTTGTTTGTTGATTGTAACAAATATTAAGCATATTTTTGCTTTGTGGTTCCTCTCCTATGAAATTCATATGGTTATAAAGTAACAATTTCAATTAAACCGAAGTTTCAACTATAATGAGGATCGAAGGTTCACGTCAGCTTTGTGTTGATCTACTCTGTAACGTACTATGGAATTCTATCTTTTCAAGATGTAAATCAGCTGAAAATATTTTTATACCAAAAATAGAACATATTATTGTCAAGAATGTGATTACAAAGACAGGTGCAGTCGAATTTTGAGAAACAGCTCGTGGAACATCACAGAATTTAGACACGAGAATTCGCTAGAAACTGAAGAAGATAAAGTAATTTTTCTAAATCGGGGGCATGAAAGACAGTGTTTCAAGCTCGTAGAATGAAAATTCAAAGTAGTACCAAAAAAGCAAGAATACATTAAATAGCATGAGCCTAACACTCTGAATAGATATTGCTTACTAGCATACATAGGGCCAAATTCCAAATCAATAAGAGAAATACCTTTAAATTATCGACAGTGAAAAAATAACAGAACTGTTGGTACCATTACTCATTCCAACGATCTCTATGTAGAAGAACAAAAAATCTTAGGCTCATAG
This sequence comes from Nicotiana attenuata, assembly GCF_001879085.1. NCBI lineage: Eukaryota > Viridiplantae > Streptophyta > Magnoliopsida > Solanales > Solanaceae > Nicotiana > Nicotiana attenuata. The sequence continues at coordinate 22,305 of NW_017677904.1, forward strand.
AGGCAACGTTGTCGTTTGTCTTCAGCATAGCGAGCTTTATGGTATTGTCCAAGAATTTTCATTTTTACGACAGATTAAGGTGGTGCTTCAAAACCTAGCAGCGACAAAGAAATAACCCAATGAGATGGAACCCCCCCCCCCCCCAAAAAAAAAAAAACAGAAACCAAATCTGAAAATAAAAATTCCTAATTTCAACACTTAATTCTTGCTGCCTATTTCGCGGAACCATTGCAGGAATTCTATATGTTCCAAATAATGTTATTGTGGCCAGCAGTTATTAGATGGTCTCCATGGACCTCATTTTGAGGCATCCACATTATGGATCTCTGCATTTTAAGACATTATTTTAAGAATTCTTTCTGCATTTCAACGCCACTCATCCTGCTTCATTATTTTTTAACATCTTTCGTAAGATTATTCTTGCCTGCTAGAGGTGCTGGTTACATATGTTAACTATATAATGTGTTTCAACATTTAAGTACGGACAAACTGCATGTCATTTACAGAGTATACTTTCATTCTGCAAGTTCTCAGCACGGATTAATCCAGTCAGCCAAATTATCTAAGAAAATTATGGCACTATTAGTCAAAGATACTTAAATTCTACTTCAGTCAGCTTTCTAAATCATTTATCTTAGAGTGGTGTCTATACCTTTCTTGATGACAAGCCTTTTCCTGTGACAATGGGTGTGTAGGCTCATCAGCTATTGAAATAGCAACATCTGGAATGTGTATGAGCTTACTTGCCTCTTCTTATTGTTTGAGTTGCTGATTATGCTCAGGCAAAGCACCATTGAGTGATATAGACCAAAGTTTCAAATTAATGAGCAAGCGAAGGTACTACAAATACATGGAATCTGTAACTTCCACTCCTAATAACCAAAATCAAGAGAGTTACTGGTACAAAATTTAACTCACCTGATCAGTTGTCTCCATTCTCATTAATTTACAGCAGTGGTCTCTGTTGACTCGCCCAAGCCCTCTTTGTTGGTATTCCATGCTCTAATTTCTCTCTTTTGAAATGTAGTGATTCATTTTTAATTAAAACTCATATGTAGGAATTTAAAAAATACCTCCATTTTTATGAGTAAATGAGAGTTTTACTACACCACATAGGAGGAATTCTCTGGTATACACGGTGTATGCTACAGTTCACTATTAAAAAAAACATAAAAGACGGACAGTCATTAGGAAAAAAAGAAGTATACAGAAAGGGAAACAACAATGTTCAAATATTAAAAGGTAAGGGATGAATACACGAGGAAAGAAAACAACTTATTCATTAAGTAGGAATTCTAAGGGAGAAAGAGTTTACTTTATTGGATTGATGCGAAATGTTTTATCAGTCGACATCCACAATTCGAGCAATCTATAAAAGTTTAATAGACAAAGAGATTTACAGTTCAATTGAAAGTATAGACACACTACAAATGCCCAAACAGTTCTATAATTACAAAATTTATACATCACTTAAAGTGTCACACTTTACACCATAAATGAATCGAGATAAAAGATAACAGATAGATTGAACAGAACACAAACTCATTGACCTATTAACAATTACATCAAGGCTTTACATTTCCATAATTCACACAAAGTAACATATAAGAAATCAGGTAGTAAAACTTATAGCTTTAACTTATTTCAGGCACAACTTTTACTGTAATAGAAGCATGAACATTTGAGTTTCCCTTGTAGCCATTCAAAAGTCAGGACATGAAAACTATTGGAACAAAAAAGGAAAGAAAACTCTTTCCGATAGTGAAAACAGGGTGAAAGTAATTAGAGTTTAACAGAAACTCATTGGTCTATTCATAACTTGGCCAAAGCTTTACTTTCACAAAGCACCATAATTCCGAAATAGAGGGACATATAACAAACAAGGTAAAAACCAAATAAAATACTTGTAATTGCAAATGCTAGCAGAAAAAATCCAGTAGTTTGTGCCTCTACCTTTGCTTTCTTCCACCATTACAATAGCGTTAGTTGTGATTAAAGAAAGCTACAGTTTGTTTTCTTTAGCTCATTGCATGTGCTCTAGTGAGCTTACATGGGTTTTCAGCTATAGTGCATGCCAAAATATCGCAAAGTGGCTATCAACGTGTATGCATTTATAACTCACATCACACTTGGGCGAGAAAATCAGGTCCTGTTAGAAATTTGATAGTAAAGAAAAATAAAAGAACATAGAAAAAGCCTTGATATTATCACATTTTAAAGAAAAACTGACTACTTTGACTTTTAAGGCAACACAGATTATTTATGCGAGATGCAATCAAGTATCCATCTTATTTGAAGTGAAATTTATCAATTATAAATATCTGATTTGAAATTAAAAAAAGATTCATATACAGAGAATATTAACATTTAATATATGTTGAAAATAAAAGAGACTATCTATTCAAGTATTTTATAATAGGAAACTCATCATTCAAGCACTTTGTGATAAGAAATTGGTGGACATGTATTTAAAAGTTACTTTTCAAATTCTACTATCAATGCGAGACTTCCTTAAAGATGGTATCGTTGTAAATAAGATAACATGAGAATTTCACAATCACACTTCCAATGTCACTCTTAAAGTTCCTTCATAATTTCAGTATCACAAACTGGACAACAAGTCCATCATGCTGCAACAAACCCCAACTACAGGAAGATCAATATGAAGACATAAATAACTCAATGAATACTTAGGAAGTTAACCATATCTAAAAGTCCTGCACAAGTTTCACACTTGACCAATTGTGTTTTCCTTTCTTCAGTTAAAAAGTCCAACAACACCAAAATGCCACCCAAAAATATACGAAGAAATTCCTAAATCACTAAGATAGTTTAACCAGAGACGGCAAATTAGAGAACAAAGTATACCCTAATTTATACTGAAATCTCTCTAGCCTGCTCTAACCACTAATCTTCATGTCAAAAAGACGCGCTTAGAAGAAGAAATAAAAATAAATCCCTTCCATTACTATAGGAGAAAAAATCATCAAAATCCCACGATCAACACAAACCAAGAAGCACAACCAAATATTTCAAGAAATAATAACCAACCTATTTAAACAAATAGCTCAAAACTTCAGAAAAACCAAAAGTTAAATGCAGAACTACACTAAAACCAATAAAAACCCAACTAATTGGAAAATTGCAGCAACCTCTATTTTGAGCCCTAAATCCTTCATTGAGATTTTAATCTAAACTTGTGCAATTTGTGCCCCCCTCGAAGGGCATCCAATCGAAAAGAATAAAACTTATATTGTTGCTGTCATTGTTACTGTTATCTTTGGGTTTAATACCGTATTTTACTTAGGATTAATATTTCACTTTTTGATTAGAATATTAAATCCTAGTATCCGATGAACCTGGAAGCCATATAGAAGAAGTAGAAAGTGTCACGACCCTAAACCCGGATCCGATCGTGATGGCACCTCTCGTGAAGACCAGGCCAGTCGACACACTCCCAATTCATTTAAAGCAATCAAAATAATAAATATTAAGTCTTTAACATGATAAAATCTCAAAATAAGCAGTGAACAGTATAATTTGCGGAATTTAAACCAACACAGCCCGACATCGGGGTGTCACCAGTCATGAGCATCTAAAATAATACTACAAGTCTGAAAGTCTACTCCACTACTACATAACCGAAATAGAAGGAAATAAGATAGAGGGAGAATGCACTAGGCTGCGAATCGCCGGGCAGCTACCTAGTGAATCTCCGAAAATCTGCTGGACAGCTCTCAACCCTCGCTAGCAGGACCTGTAGCGCCCGAATCTGCACACAGGGGTGCAGGGAGTAAAGTGAGTACTCCAACTCAGTGAGTAATTACAATAAATGAAGGCTGAGCGATATAAAATAAAGTTAAAC
>NW_017677905.1:0-1005 GCF_001879085.1 Nicotiana attenuata
CGTCAGTCATGTTTTACCCCGTTATCATTTAAATCTGGTTTATCACTTATTCTAAAATGAAAACTGTTGGCTGAGTTCCCTGATTTACTGATGGCCCGAGTGATTGTGAGGTTGATGACTGAGATAGACCGGGGGTTTGATCGTGAGGTTGATGATTTGAGATAGACCGAGAGTCTGATTGTGAGGCTAATGACTGAGGGAGGCCGAGTGCCTGGTTGTGAGGATTATATTTATGGATCGGGCTGCACGCCGCACCAATATAAATATATATGTATATGGATCGGGCCGCCGCAGCGATATGTTGGATCAGGCTTCACGCCGCAGCGGTATAGCGCTTGGGCTGTAGGAGCCCCTCCGGAGTCTGCACACCCCTAGTGAGCGCAGTCGACTATATGTATGGATCGGGCTGCACGCCGCAGCAATATATGGATCGGGCTGCATGCCGCAGCGGTTACTATATGGTACCTATTGAGTGTAAGTGCTGAGTGGGAACGCTGATTGGTAAGAGATGAGTCACGAGTAACTGAGAGGCTTGCCCGAGGGGCGATAGATATATACATGCACATGAGTGATGTTTTTCCTGAGGGGCCTTCTTATGAACTTATTGATTTTCACTCCTCCTTAAAGTGAGTTTCTATTGAATATGTTGATTTATTACTGCTTTCACCCATCTTTATACTGAGTCTCTGTTGAAAATGTTTAACCAATGTTTTTAAACAACATTCATTTTAGTGGGAGTTTTTATGAGATATGCGGTATTTAATCACTGATTTGGCTATGTTATTTCCACTGAGGTTTTTTTTAATGTTATGAGGTGTTTATGATTCCTGTTTTGCCCAACGGGCTATTTACGGACTATGTTTTGCCCGAGGGGCCGATTACGGTTTTCATCTCTTTTATTATAAATGGTATTGAACCTCTACTGAAATTGTCGGAAAGCACCTTCAAATGATTTTTACCAAAATCTAGATTTTTAAATGAGAAGATTGACTCGTATTCTGATTT
>NW_017677905.1:9887-13570 GCF_001879085.1 Nicotiana attenuata
TCGGAAAAATTAAGAGACCAAAATTTCCTAAAAAAAGCTGAAAACGGCTGAGTGAAGAAATACTTGAAAACTTTGGCATCCTGGGTAGAAATTGGCTTAATCCTGCAAGTTAATATTTCAATTTTGAAACCATCAAAATGGTTGTTTTATTCTGGGATTAAAAGATGGTTTGAGGCTGCTTGACTACTGTTCCATTGCTGAACTTCTGAGCTGATCCTGCTGCTCATTGCTGCTTTGTTGAATCTCTGCTGTTGTTGTTTCCTCTTAGCCTCTAACTAGTTTTCTGGTCTATAGTGTTGTATTCAGGTACACGTTCATTAATTTTACCTAATGTAAAGCCTGATTCGAAGTTGATATGGAAATCTGGAGCTTTGGAGCATAGTGTCAAGCTATTCTTTTTGTTGTAGTTTAGCTTTATTTTGTTTTAAATTATGAGTTATATGGTGCATGTTTTTCCGCTGGTTGTTGACAGTACTTCTTAAGGGCTAAATTTGGTTTGTAATTAGCAAGAGATTCAATTCTATATCAAATGTGTCATAATTAGATGTTGGTGTTTTACAGCTGAACCTTTATCGTGGTATTTGATCTTCAACTATCATGAAAGCTCGATTAACAGCCTGCTTAGTCAAGTCAGTAGTCGAATTTTTGCATTCAACCATGATTAATAGCTTGCTTAGTCAGATCTTGGATTCCCTTTACTTTGAATTTTAGTCGAGTTGTTGTCAGCATGTTTGTAAGGCATAAATAACTCTTTACTACAGGGAGGGTTCCTAAGTTAACAGTTAGTCGATTTAGGCATGTGTTCCCTTTCGAATCTATGATCTTATAGGCTTTTGCTTGGATGTTAAGTTATTAAACTTGTTATTTAAAATCATGATGGTATAGTATCAATCTCTCTGGGATCTCTGACTTCTTTAATCGCAAGTCATACTCTCCTGTTATAGTCTTCAATAGTTTGGGCTTTTATGTTAAAATGGCATACTGTGCAATTGGTGTCATGTGGGTAGTTGAATTCGAGAATTGTTTCTCTTTTAAAATGGTGTCATGGCTTGGTGGTGCTTCACCCTTTACCTTGTTTGCTTTGCTTGGTTAAATATTGGTATGGAGTCAGCTTTTAGTTCCAAATACAAGTGAATGCTATTTTTTTTGTGTTATTGAAGGGACTCGATCCTGAGTCCCAGCTTTGTGACAGTGGTCTGTCTTCAGAAGTTGGGCTTCCTTTGGGCTTAATTTAAGCTATTGAGAAATTAGCGACTAGGCAGCCTTACAAGTTTGATAGGCTATTGGGCCTCATTTCAGGCCCAGGCTTTGGAATAGATCGGACCTCGTGTAATGTTAGTCCATCTCTTTATTGAGTCAAGTTTGGGACTTTAGTTTAAAGTATTCTCTTCAAAACAGTCCTCAATTAATTAGTTGGGCTTTTAAAAGTAGAGTGGAGGTGAGTCGTATTAGATAACACAAATAGCTTATGGCCCTCCAAAGCTTAGTTTGAGCTTCCCTTTAAAACTGGAATCGAGGTGCGCCGTGCCAAATAAAAATTTCAAAATGCATGGCCCTCGCTTAATTAATTTTAATCCTTAGCAATCGAGGCGTGCCATTTAGTTGAATTCTCCATGGCCCTCGCAACGTTGAAAGTGCGTAGTTGCCTGAGGCGCGCTGTTTTAAAAAAAAATTACTTTCCTAAACTCGGGTGTGCATTTCATGTGACCCAAATCCAAATCTCAACAACGTTAAATAATACGTGTCGCGGACCGCGGGTGCCTTTCATGTGGCGTGGTTCAAAGACGTGTTTTAGATAATGTTGAATCTTCTTAAAATTAATTAAAAGCGGCTAATAATTTAAAAATGTACCATAGGCTAATACATGTAATAAAATCAGATAATAGGCCAATTATGATAGTTTAAGCGACCGTGCTAGAACCACGGAATCCGGGGGTGCCTAATACCTTCCCTCGGGTTAACAGAATTCCTTATTATGAATTTCTGGTTCGCAGACTTCAAAAGGAAAGTCGAATTTCCTCGATTTGGGATTCAAAATAAATCGGTGACTTGGGACACCAAATAAACCATCCCAAGTGGCGACTCTGAAATTGAATAAATAATCTCATTTCGAATAAATGTCAGTTAAATTGGAAAAACTCCCTTGTATTACCTTCGGGTGTGTAAAAAGGAGGTGTGACAGCTCTGGCGACTCCGCTGGGGAACCAAACCCAGAACTTCGGTTCAGGGTTCAAGAATTCGAGCTTAGAACAACTGTTGTAGTTGGCTTTATTTATTATCTGATTTTCTACGTGTTTGAGCCTAATGTGCTAAATGCCGCTTTTACCACTTTGATATTTTGTGAACTGTATATAAACTGCTACGAAACCTTTCTTTTCTCTGAGTCTTCTAAATCATCTGGGGAGTGTGCACTTCGTGTGACTTCTCTTCTGTTTAGAGTTTTATCCAATTTTAGAACGAGGTTCAGACTAGTTGCAAAGCCGGTGAAGCTTCTGTATTCCCGGTACGCTGCCCCTCCCGGCTCGAGCTGTTCGCTCGGGTATGCCAGGTTTAGAACAATACACCCAGGTTTTAAACCTAGTATAACAACACCTCATGCAGGATTCCTAGTAGGTACGTTTGTTTGCATCACTTGCATCTGACTTTGGGGATCAATACAGGGGTTGGGTCCATCTAGGACAGGTGTACCCAAAATAAAAAGACTATTCTGATGCACCTTACGTGCTACTTGCGCATTTGTTTGATTCGGCTTGCATGTTGACCGGCTTCTAGAATAGGGAAAGAAAATCAAAAAAAAGAAGAGAAAATTAAAAAAAAATGATTGAATGAAAAAAAAACCAAGAGTGAGGTAGGTATTTAGAAAATTCTGAAACTCTAGCGAAATTCTGAAAAATAAAAGGGAAAAGAAAAGTCATTTCAAAATGAGCCAAAATCTTCAAGTGCCATGTTTCCCATGTTCCGTCAAAACTGATCGAACTACGCGGGTCTGATTCTCACCGGATGTGAGATACGTAGGCAAACCTCATCGGTTCCGACCCCAATTTTCAAAAAAAATCCAAAATATTTTTCTTTTAGTTCTTTCTTTAGAAATCTTTCCTTAGAAAATCCAAAAAAAAAAACAAGTTTTTAAACTCAAAAATAGTTTCCTTCTTTCTGAAGTCTTTCATATGGAAAAAGAAAGAAAAGAAAAAATCAATAAAAATCAAAATCCAAAATACGGGTTTCCTTCATTTTGAAGTATTTTTTTTAAAAAAAAATCCAAAAAAAAAAAAATCAGAAACAAAAATGCAAATAATACTCCTTAGATGTCTTTCTTTCATAAATGTCAATAAAAAAAGAAAAATTTGAAGTCCAAAAAAAAAAATATTTTTGCTTTTCTTTAGAAGTACTTTTGTAAATAAATAAAAGTTCAGAAATTCAAAACATTTTCTTAAAAGTCCCTCTCTCAAAAATTAAGAGGAAACTTCCAAAATATTTTCTTTCTTCTTTAGAAAAAGAGAAAACAAATGAAAATTCGAACAAAAATATTTTCTTTTACTTTTAAAATTCCCAAAGTTCAAATCAAAAGAAAAGGAATTTTTCGAAGTCTTTCTTTTAGAAAAGAAAAATCAAAATCAAAAAATCCAAAAAAAAAAGTATTTCCATTCTTCTTTTAAGGCATTTCTTTCGAAAATTCCAAAAAA
>NW_017677905.1:13616-19110 GCF_001879085.1 Nicotiana attenuata
AAAAAAAGAAAGTTAGTTTATTTACTCTATTCCCAATCTTCCCGAACTACGCAAGATCTGATTCATGCGGGGTCATGATACGTAGGCAATCCCCATCGGATTCGATCATAGCTATAAAATAAATTGAGTGAAAAAATAAACATGAAAAAGAAAGAGAAAGAAAAATTGAGTGAAAAAAAGAGAGAGAAAAAAAAGGAGCGACAAGAAACAAAAAAGGTGACAAACAAAAGAGAAAAAGAGAGTACCAAAAATAAAAGAGCGGCAAAATCGAGATGAAAAAATCAAGAGTAATTAAAGAGAGGCAGAAATAAAAGAAAGAGGTACATACTGAAAGGATGAGCTAAGGCTGGGATGAAACATGCAACCGTCCAAACACATGGTAGAGGCGTTTAACTGTTAGGTGCATTGCATCCCAACGTGCGATTTCCTATATGTTAAATGTCTCAAAACTAACCAGGTTGTTGGTGAGAATATTAGTCAGGTTCTGTTCAAGTGGTTGGTTTTGTTGGTATGCAATGATGAACGCACAACCTTGCATGCGACCACAATATTGTACACAAAACTCAGCTCCACCTCCCAGAAATGCCCATCCTTACCAGGCTCCATATAACCCCCAAGTAAATGTTCCCCAGTACAAACCTTGCCCAAGAGAACCTTTCAAAAGGAATTAGTTCACCCCTATTGGTGAATCATACTCGGGCTTGTTCCAAAAGCTAGTCAGACGAGGTCTGCAGCATCTAGTGGCCCCAAACCAGCCAAACCCCGAGTCCTCCTCGCACCGAGCTGATGCTAGATGTGAATACCACTTTGGAGCAGAGGGACACAGTACAGAGGACTGTTGGACCTTCAAAAGGGCAGTTGAAGATATGATTGAAGCTAAAGAATTATTTTTCGGATGAAAAAGCTCTTGATGTGATGAATAATCTGTTGCCTGCACACAATAGCGGGCCAATAGTCGGAATGATTTGTGAAGATGAGGAATTGGATCCGGCACTGAAGGCCATTGCAGCTATTGCCGATACAGAAGAAAAGCCAAAAAATGGTCGCCAATCATGAAAATTCCCCATCAGACGGGAGTCTTGGTAGCCAGTCTTGCTATCCTCTCTACGTCCGGATTATCTCAGGGTGTGATCCGGATGTTCTACTTTATTGTCTTACTTCCCGGTGTAAACCCTTCTATCTCCAAAAAAAAAAAAAAATTGAAAAAATCAAAAATCAAATGAAATTAATATTTCATTATCCAGGAATGTCTCTTTTCTTAATCTTGTTATTTCTCATTCTTATTCTCTTTTTAGTTTTGTTAAATGCAGATTTCAATAATATGACATGCTTGCGGACTTCATGCCCGGATCTTGAAAGCTGTCAGACCTCGAAATAATGAATCAAGGATTAGATCCCAATAAGGATAAAGTTTAAGGAAATAAACAAAGAGTTGGAACAACTGAAGGAAAATTAGTTCCAGAATTGGAAAGGTCCATACATTACAACAAGAGTACTACCAAAAGAGTGTGTTGTACTTGGGGCACATCGAAGGAAATGTCCTTGAAACAACTGTCAATGCAAATGCAGTCAAAAGGTACTATGTTGGATCCTTTATACACCATTAATGTTCTCCGGTTGAGATGAAGAAGGCTTTTTTTTCTCACTTTCCTAACACTATCAACCCTTTGCAAACCCTTTGAGCCGGTTACTTTTCTTTGATTACCCTCTTTGGAACCTGAAAGTTATTGAAAAAAAAATTCAAAAAAAAATGAGATGAAAAGTAAAAAAAAGGGGAGAAGAAAAAGAAAGAAAAAATAGGAAGAAAAGACAAAGAAAATGAAAAAAAACGAAAAAAGGAATTGAAAAAGAAAGATAAAAAAAAACAGAAAAAAAAATCAAAAACAAAGTTTCCTGAACTACGTTCGACTTGATTCCGAAAGGATACGTAGGCAGCCTCTCTCTGGGGTTTAGTCACACCAAAACAAAAGTCCAAAGTCCCCCAAAAGTGAAACTGGGGCAGAAGTTATAATAGTTCGGCGATGATCCCGCCTGAAAGGTCCCAAAGTTGTAACTCAATCCAAATCCTTTTTACCCCAAACCTTGTTCAAGTCCTTCTGATCAATCGACAAAGAGGTTCAAAATGGGAGGATACAGCTACTTGGATCCAATACAGTCAAAATGAGAAATCAAAATGAGAGAGTCTTGTTAGTGAAAACTTGCAAAGAGCACTATAAGGCGATGGTGAGAAGATAAATGCGAGAGGCCAGCTCGTGTAAACCCGCAAAGGGTGTCCCTGATCGAAAAGAGGATCCTCACAACCATCGGCATCGATAGACTCCTGGCAAGGTTCTCGGTTTTAAGGCAAATTTGTGATGAATTTCAGAGAGTCGGACGGTTTACACAGATCAGGCATCCAGTCCAAAAGGCATGTCATGTTCATTGAAGTCCGTATGTACTCCAGATAAGTCCTTCTTTCCTCTCCCCGAAAGGGATACCTCTCGTTTAAATTCATTGTCCTGTCCATTAATTATTTTCCTTTGAATCCCTTTCGGTCTAACTCTGTTCCGGAACTGAGATAAAGAAGGGATGGCAAGACTGATTTACAGGGCTTTCGTTTGACACGAGCTAATGTACAAAAAGGCACCCAGCCTCGTCAGGGGGGATCAACTCGATCCCGACTAGCCATGGCGGCCGATGCTTCGAAATCAAAACTCTTGGTAGGAGAAAATCAAATTGAAGAGCCTATAAAGGCAATTGAAGTTTAAAAGGTTGAGTCCCACGTGGCTAACCGCCTTGGCAAAAGTTGAAGAAGCCAAGGTACCCCAAATGCTATGAAATTAAAGTTGGAAGAAAGAAGCCAGAAAAAAAAAGGCCTACGAAGGCGAAATAAGTTGGAAATGTTAAGTCCCACGCGACTAGCCGTTGCAGCAAAGTTTGAGGAGCCAAAAGTTCCCCAATGTTTCGAAAAAAAAAGAAAAGAAAAGAAAGAAAAAAAAATAGGAAGTGAGAAAGGAAAGGCCTGCGTAGGAAAAATAAAGTCGAAAAGGTTGAGTTCCACCAACCAACCGTCATGGCAAAATCTGGAAAAAACCAGAAGTTCTTAGGGCCTGAAATGAAATTGGTCCTAGGAAACAGGCAGTTGCAACTGAGATCTTCATCAAAGAAGCTGGGCCGAGATCAAGCGATTGAGACAATCAAGGCCACAAAACCAACCACCGTTTCAAACTAACAGTTGTTCTTTGTTTGAAAATTTGAAACAGGTGCAATGCAAAGCAACCATGCAAGAAGCAGGTGCAACCAAGAGGGAAAAAGAAATGCGCGAGTGCTAAAAACAGCTTTGCAGCAACAACCCATAAAAAGGGAAGTCCCCTCCAAGTTTTTCCCACATTTACTCATTCCATGAAATATAAAAAAAAAGAAGAGATAGGGATAAAATTCAAAAAATGGTAGCTTAGGACCCCAATCTCTATCTTTTACGCTTTTGCCAACATAGGGCCTCCATTCCCTAGTTGAGATTTTTAGACATAAGGCCTCCATTCCCTAGTCGCCTTTTTTGCCAACATTAGGACTCCAATCCCTAAGTTGAGATTTTTAGCATAGGGCCTCCATTCCCCAGTCGCCTTTTTTGCCAACATAGGGCCTCCATTCCCTAGTTGAGATTTTAGACATAGGGCCTCCATTCCTTAGTCGCCTTTTTGCCAACATTAGGGCTCCAATCCCTGAGTTGAGATTTTTAGACATAGGGCCTCCATTCCCTAGTCGCCTTTTTGCCAACATTAGGGCTCCAATCCCTGAGTTGAGATTTTTAGACATAGGGCCTCCATTCCCTAGTCGCCTTTTTGCCAACATTAGGGCTCCAATCCCTAAGTTGAGATTTTTAGACGTAGGGCCTCCATTCCCTAGTCGCTTTTTTGCCAACATTTGGGCTCCAATCCCAAAGTTGAGATTTTTAGACATAGGGCCTCCATTCCCTAGTCGCCTTTTTGCCAACATTAGGGCTCCAATCCCTAAGTTGAGATTTTAGACATAGGGCCTCCATTCCCTAGTCGCCTTTTTGCCAACATTAGGGCTCCAATCCCTGAGTTGAGATTTTAGACATAGGGCCTCCATTCCCTAGTCGCCTTTTTTGCCAACAGTAGGGCTCCAATCCCCGAGTTGAGATTTTGTAGACGTAGGGCCTCCATTCCCTAGTCGCCTTTTGCGCTCATAAGGGCTCCAGCCCTAAGTTGAGATTTTAGACACAGGGCCTCCATTCCCTAGTCGCCTTTTTGCCAACATTAGGGCTCCAACCCTAAGTTGAGATTTTAGACACATGGCCTCCATTCCCTGGTTGCCTTTTTGCCAACATTAGGGCTCCAATCCCTAAGTTGAGATTTTTAGACATAGGGCCTCCATTCCCTAGTCGCTTCTTTGCCAACATTAGGGCTCCAATCCCTGAGTTGAGATTTTTAGACATAGGGCCTCCATTCCCTAGTCGCCTTTTTTGCCAACATTAGGGCTCCAATCCCTGAATTGAGAATTTTAGACATAGGGCCTCCATTCCCTAGTCGCCTTTTTTGCCAACATTAGGGCTCCAATCCCTGAGTTCAGATTATTAGACATAGGGCTTCCATTCCCTTGTCACCTTTTGCCAACATTAGGGCTCCAATCCCTAAGTTGAGATTTTTAGACATAGGGCCTCCATTCCCTAGTCGCTTCTTTGCCAACATTAGGGCTCCAATCGCTAAGTTGAGATTTTTAGACATAGGGCCTCCATTCCCTTGTCGCCTTTTACGAACATTAGGGCTCCAATCCCTGAGTTGAGTTTTTAGACATAGGGCCTCCATTCCATAGTCGCCTTTTACCAACATAGGCTCCAACCCGAGTTGAGACCTCCCCTTTTGAACATTAGGGCCCAATCCCTAAGTTGAGATTTTTAGACATAGGGCCTCCATTCCCTAGTCGCTTTTTTGCCAACATTAGGGCTCCAGGCTCCAATCCCTGAGTTGAGATTTTTTAGACATAGGGCCTCCATTCCCTAGTCGCCTTTTGCCAACATTAGAGCTCTAATCCCTAAGTTGAGATTTTAGACATAGGGCATCCATTCCCTAGTTGCCTTTTTGCCAACATTAAGGCTCCAATCCCTAAGTTGAGATTTTTAGACATAGTGCCTCCATTCCCTAGTTGCCCTTTTTGCAAACATTAGGGCTCCAATCCCTAAGTTGAGATTTTTAGACATAGGGCCTCCATTCCCTAGTCGCTTCTTTGCCAACATTAGGGCTCCAATCGCTAAGTTGAGATTTTTAGACATAGGGCCTCCATTCCTAGTCGCTTTTTTGCCAACATTAGGGCTCCAATCCCTGAGTTGAGATTTTTTAGACATAGGGCCTCCATTCCCTAGTCGCCTTTTGCCAACATTAGAGCTCCAATCCCTAAGTTGAGATTTTAGACATAGGGCTCCTTCCCTAGTCGCTTTTTTGCAACTTTGGGCTCCAATCCCAGTTGAGATTTTTATTAGGGCTCCAATCCCTGA
>NW_017677905.1:20603-21022 GCF_001879085.1 Nicotiana attenuata
AGGGCTCCAATCCCTGAGTTGAGTTTTAGACATAGGGCCTCCATTCCCTAGTCGCCTTTTACCAACATTAGGGCTCCAATCCCTGAGTTGAGATTTTTAGACATAGGGCATCCATTCCCTAGTCGCCTTTTACCAACATTAGGGCTCCAATCCCTGAGTTGAGATTTTTAGACATAGGGCATCCATTCCCTAGTCGCCTTTTTTACCAACATTAGGGCTCCAATCCTTGAATTGCGTTTTTCGACATAGGGCTTCCATTCCCTTGTCGCCTTTTTTTTACCAATATTAGGGCTTAGATCCCCGAGTTGAGTTTTTTGACATAGGGCCTCCATTCCCTAGTTGCCTTTTTCCAACATTAGGGCTCCAATCCCTGAGTTGAGATTTTAGACATAGGGCCTCCATTCCCTAGTCGCCTTTTT
>NW_017677905.1:25825-26146 GCF_001879085.1 Nicotiana attenuata
TTTTACCAACATTAGGGCTCCAATCCCTGAGTGGAGATTTTTAGACATAGGGCGTCCATTTCCTAGTCGCCCTTTTTACCAACATTAGGGCTCCAATCCTTGAGTTGAGTTTTTAGACATAGGGCCTCCATTCCCTAGTCGCCTTTTTACCAATATTAGGGCTCCAATCCCTGAGTTGAGATTTTTAGACATAGGGCCTCCATTCCCAAGTTGCTTTTTTACCAACATTAGGGCTTCAATCCCTGAGTTGAGTTTTTTGACATAGGGCCTCCATTCCTTAGTCACTTTTTTTACCAACATTAGGGCTCCAATCCCTGAGTT